>NC_041377.1:7652500-7890000 GCF_900634415.1 Cottoperca gobio
TGTTCGGGAGGCAGACACACTCTCCACATTTAAGAGTAGGCTAAAGACTTTCCTTTTTGATAAAGCTTATAGTTAGGGCTGGCTCAGGTTTGCCCTGGATCAGCCCCTAGTTATGCTGCTATAGGCTTAGACTGCCGGGGGACACCTCCCTGCTCTCTTCCTTCTCTTCCTCTCTCCTCTCCTCCCTCTCTTCTTCTCCCTCTCTATCTGTATGCATTTATGTAAATGTATGTTACTAACTCACCATCCGGGGCATCATCCCCGGAGTGTCTGTCTCTCATGTGGCAGGTTGCCACTGATAAAGTTTACGTCAGGATCATGAATCGTGACAGCGCCTGCTGACCTAGTCCTGCTGGACACCGGGAAGCCTTATTGACATTTTCCTGGATTCATCCATACTTTATATTTCTTTTTTTTCCAACACAACATAATTTCTGTCAAATGTTGTATTTGTACTATGTTGTTTATCCTGTACACACGACATCTATTGCACGTCTGTCTGTCCTGGGAGAGGGATCCCTCCTCAGTTGCTCTCCCTGAGGTTTCTTCCATTTTTTCCCCTTTAATTTTGGGGTTTCTTTTAGGAAGTTTTTCCTTGTGCGATGCGAGGGTCTAAGGACAGAGGATGTCGTAACCTGTACAGTCTGTAAAGCACACTGAGACAAATGTATAATTTGTGATATTGGGCTATATAAATAAATTTGATTTGATTTTGATTTGTCAGTCAGTGCACATAATTGCTGTCATGAACATAATAACGTTGTCCTCTGTGGTCATTAAAAAAAGTATGATAGTTGGTCAAATATTTGCCTTCCATATCTCCATCCATCCTCACCCAAAGTCTATGGCTCTGTGTCCATTTGGACAAAGTGACAGCTTTTTGAAACAAGCGTTTTCTAGAAATGTATGTTATGGAAGAATTCATCACAACTCCATTTCTTTCCATTGCATTGACACTGTATCTGTGAAGTTGCTGGATGCATTTATTAGCAAATGGAATGGACACAAAAATAATTGGACTGCAAAGTGACATTAAGTCAGTAAGCCAGGGCAAAGGACAGCCACGTTTGGGGACTGAGCAGGGACATTTTTCTTCTCTTCTCTTCAGTGAAAGTAAAAGCCTGATTTGGCTCCACTTATCTCTGTGAGATTGTCTTTTCACAGATGAAAATCATCAAAACAAAGCGCAGAACCCACCTGAAGGACAGGCTAGGTGTCTCCAAACTTTGAGCCCAACTGCAGAGCTCTAACTGATAGTGTGCAGTCACAGCCATCACACTGACTTTGGTGAAGTTTTACACAGTTTGCAGTAAAATACTGTGTACAGTAGCCTACCTAATTGCTAGTGTATTTCCCTTTTGTTGTCATGTGGCATATGGTTCAGTGGGATTTTATCTTGCTCTCTTTACCTTGTTATATTAATTATTTTTAATATATTGCAAACATTCATATTTAAATGTACCGTACCTTGATAAAGTATACAATAGTGTGAATTAAAATCTATTAAATGGACTGGTTGTAAATAAGAAAATAAAAGCAGCAGCTTTTGTGAGCTTTTATTTCTTATATTTCTGAACAGAACATCTTGGCATATATTTGGACATGAGAAGTGATCTTGGCTTGGAAAGATTTGATGACCACTGCTTTACACAATACATAGCCTGCCTATACCCTAAAATTGCATTACTTCAATTTCTAATTACATAAAGATTGTTTGGCTATTCATTACTATCCAATTGATGACCTGAACATCAATAAAATACTAAATCTACTTATAAAGAGCAGATAATACTGGATATCTAATGAACAAGAAAAGGATAATGTATAGAGGATAGCTGCAACAGGAATCAGTAACTGAAAAACGACAGAATTAGTCGGGTTTGATGTAACAAAAAGGTAATTACAACTGTTATTTACAAAAATATATACTCTTTTTCTATATACAATTTGTGATATTTAGGGAGAACAACAATTGTATTATGCCTGTACAATGCCTCAGCATGATTATGTACCATAATACTACCCCATGGAGAGGCTTGTAGGAGTAAACAAAGATTTTCCACATTATTCATAAAAATTTATCACATTTGCCTCCTGTGGAGGCCTCAGTATCTGTAGTGTGTGCCCTTGTGTTATTAGCCAATCAGTTAGATATACAATGTATGTCATTTCCAGGTATACAATTGTGGCTGAGTGGAATGAGCTGTATCCTGCTGCATTTAGTTGGCCCCTCTACATTTATCACTACAGCTTATGACTCTCATCGGCAGAGTCTAGTGAATCCATTATGGTATCTGTTTGTCATCTCAACAACTCCCCTTTGTTTTGTCACCCATATCATTGTGGTAAGAGGCTCCAATTTGAAATGAAAGGACAGGATTTGTAGTCCATATGTGGTACTGGTGAGATGTGTTGTTGCCATTTTCACAAATAAATGTGGCAGAAAAAGTATACCGACAAATCAGAGGAAAGGTCAAGTAAAAAAGTAAAAGAAACTAGAAAGTTTTCAATGTTTAAACAAAATGTTGTTCAAGAGAACATTTTATAATGTAGTAGTGCCACTGGTCATCACAACCTTTAGAATTCATCCTCATGGGAACATGATGATCAATGAAAATATCACCGTATAGTCGCCCAGATATCTTTCTCTGGACCAAAGTGTTGGAGGTCTCATTGTTAGTTGAGCAATGACAATGTCAGTGAATGTGTTTGATAGGGTTTTATCCACTTTCCAAACTGCTGTTTACATTTTCCACCATTATTTGAAAACATGAATCTATGTTGGTGCTTTGACAGTTACAGAGTAGTGATTACTGCACTGGGAGAAATAAACAGGCCGTATTTGTCAGTTTTTACTACTACACATAGTATGCTTGTTTTTTATTTTGTTGTCATGGTAATGTCAGATAATGTTTATTTTTATCCACATATAGTCAGCCAGAGCTGCATAGCAACAACCAAAGTTGGTGTACAAGCCTTATACAATCTCTTTGTGGTTCAAAGGAAATAGTCACAGATGTGTAATCAATAGATTAAGATAGAACAAAAGAGTATAATATACTATACTTGTTTTCTTGCATTGTTTTAATTTGATTTACATTTAAGGTGTTATAGAATACCTTCATTCTACCATGGGCTATCGGAAATAATAAGTTCAATATAAAATAGCTGGATGTAAGTTGTGTAGCGTGGGGATGACAGAACCCCCATTTTACAATCTAATTGGCATCTATCTTGAGAACTGCATTTTCCTCACATTTTAGAAGACACAAAATACACCACAAAATGCACCACAAAGGGACAGATGGTTTCCGTTCATTTCTGGTCATACATACTGTATATGTATGGGAATCTTATTCTGGATCCACATGGGGATCTAATTTCCTGTTGCTTGACCTATGATGATGATTATGATGATTATGATTATCATTATATAAAGTTGTTTGTTAATCCACGTTTCACATATGGGAGCGTTAAATAAGTGAAACCAGTATGATTGATTTCAGAAAAGGATTTCAGGAGAAGATCCGAAAAGGAGTTTGCTGGAGGGGAGGGGGCTTTTCTTTTTTTTTACTTGTCCCCTTTTTCATCTCTTTTTCCTACTCGCCTGAAGCCCAGGGTTTTCTCCATAGTTTCTTCCGGGCTATTGTCAAACCCTCTCCTCTTCTAAGCAAGCATCCTGTGCACCTAAAACTCAGCTCAGTGGATCTAGTTAAGCCTTTGAAACTGCTCAGCCTGTTCTATACCTGCGTTCCCAGTTCAGCCTGGAACTGAAGAAAAACAGTGCTGAGTAACTTTGGATTATGAGACTATATTAATGAATAATTCATTAAAAAATCAACCTGTGAACTTCGAAAAGGGAAAATTGATAGCCAATTATGATAAGGTTCTTGACTCGTGTAGAGTCACTGTTTTGTGTGTGGAGACACACAAAACATGTAATCAATTTCTTTATCAATGGAAAATTTAGTATCTACCATGGACATACACGCTATGAATACATGAACACACGAATAAATCACACCAAAGGTGAACAGATCTTTACAAGATTAGCAATTAGTGGCTAATTGAGTTATTTCAAATGAATAATAAATGATATATTTGGCAAGATAGCAGAATTTGTAATCACCAAAGAAGTCACCAAAGGACGCCAAAACGTGGCATATTCCCGTTAACGGAATTAAAGCACCTTCAGCTGAGAGATTATTGGAAGTAGAAGAGTACTTATTTCACATTCATCACCCCCTAACAACTCTAATGCTAGAGCATTAATCCCTGTCACAGGAAAAGTAATGTTTTGGATGGATGATCAGAGTGAAAGTTGCACTGTAGGGGCGTGGGAGGCGGCACCTGTGACTACAGCTTGTATGGCAATTTTGTATCTTGTTTGTGATTTCAGAGTTTCATCAGTTCTGACTTTGGTATTGTCAGAAGATAGGAATGGCACATTCTTATATAAAAAAATAAAATACCGTCTTCAGCGCATTCTGTCGTGCTCAACTGAGTTCTGGGTGAATAAGGCACACGGGGCCGTCTTACTAACAAGAGAGGGGGTTGTCCAGGACAAGTGGGGTGGGGGTGGTGGGGTTCAGACAGAGACGTTGACAGGAGCTTTGTGTAGTGACCGAAATAACTAAATTGCGTCAAAATTACTTTCCTCATGGTTTCAGACTCATGTTTTTGTAGATTTCTGTACACACAATGAATCAGCTTAATCATGTGAATGTACATGTAAGGCCTGTGCTCATTTCTCTTCTGTTTGTCATGCAGTTGAAAATTCAGGGACACGCAGTATAAATTAAAGTACATCTTATTTGGCTGCCGAAGCCTTTGGTGACTCATGTTAAGCTTCTGCAAAATTGTGATTTCTGTATGATATTTGAATGCAACCTCTAAGGCACCTTAAGCATGAGTCAGCACAAACAGCTACTGTCTACTTACTACTGGATGCTTAAGTTGCTGAGGTGTGCATGGCAACTGCATTCATACTTTACATCCTTCTAATGAATATGCAGCATGTTAATGCCAGAAGGACAGTGAGGGCATTTTCATTTTCTATAGTGGAACATTCCTAATTTAAAGCTGCGGGTGATTTAGGGGATGGATGGGAGTCCTTGAAAAAAGCTCAAATTAAAGTTATCTAGTCAGACTCAACGAGATTCTTCCATCTTGGTGGAACACCAGTTTCTTTCAAGTTTTCTCAATTTTTGTTTTAGTTTACGTATTTGAGGGTTAAGCTTTCTCTGTTTTATTATCTTCTTTTTTAGAGGAGCGATAGAGTCAACTGTCAGTTGCAATGAGGCAGCAGCACTATCAACAAAATGATTAATTTGGGTTAAAGTTAGCATAGGAGTCCTCTGTTACATTGATATTGAGACATGTGCTGATGGAATCACTTCCTTAAATTTAGCCACAGCACTCTCAGATAGACATCGAGCGTAGGATGTTTTGCCTAATGGCTTGTAGTCCAGTAACAGGACTTCAAATGTTATTAAAAAATGGTCTGATAAAATAGGATTATGTGGACAGACCAATAAATGTTCAATTTCAATACCATAAACAGTTTAAACAGTGAGTTGGTTTATGTAAATTCTGACTAAACCCAATTGAGATATGAGATAAACACAGTATTATGGCTGTGGGTGAGTTGGCAATGTGTGGAATATCAAAATGATCACTTTCCAACCTATCTTAAGGACCACTAAACTTTATTATCCAAAAATGATTTAATTCCACACATTGCCAACTCAGACACAGCGGTAGCGATGATTTTGCTATAACTTAACATCAATTTGCTGTCGAAATAGGGGTAGGATTGAAAGGTCAGTAGCAAATATTGGATCAAATTGACGGTTTATTAATGAAGAAAGGTTAGGCCTAAGCCTAGATGTGTGGGTTTTTACTAGGCTATGTTTTTCTTTTATGATTTTATTAGCTAAACTAAACTTGGTAGTAAGGTGGCAACAGCTAATAAGCAATCATCAATTAATTATCATTAAGGACATCATTAATTCACCAATTTCCTCCTAGCATGACTTTCCCTGCCATTATTGTATTGGGGGAGACGGATCAAACGGTTGACAGTGCTATAATTAGTTTGTCTGAAGATGAGATACGGAGCAGTTCAACATTGCGCTCATTCACAGAATATTACACTTGCCCAAACATTTCTCATTAAGGCGATTATTTTCCTGAACCCTAAATTGCTCATGATGGCTGTGTGTGAGTGAGCAGGTGAATGTTTATCACTCCTCAATTCATCCATTTACCATTTCACCCCATTTCCAAAACCACTATACATTTAGCTTGTTATTCAAATTATAGGTTAGTAGTTGGATATATTTAAGAAGGAGGTGAGGCGTGTATTCGAAATGTAAAAATGATAGCAGGAGGTAGGGTAGAATTCCCAAAGTTCAAACATTGGCTTTACAATGTAGATGGCCATGGTGAGTATTCAACACAACACAGAACCATTGCTATACTTTTGAGGGAGAATAAAACAAAAAGCCAGCCTTGTGTAGCTCATGTGATGAATGACAAGATGAATTTCTCTGGAGTAAGCATTTAACAAACAGTGGAGGCAGAAACAAACGTAATGGACAGAAACAACTCCATTTGTGTGATGGATCAATGTGGCTGGGCCCCTGATTTTAAAGTTACATTAAATTACAGTTAATTTAAACAATAAGTGCTAACAATCATGAGGATACAACTCAAAAGCAAGAATCTTGCAAGTACATTAGCTTCAAATAGGTACAATCCTTTAAATGAAGAACAATAGCTTCAAATAAGCCAAACAAAAGTGCAACATACAGAAACAATAGAACATGAATTCAACCATTAGCTACAAATAAGCCAAACCAATGTAAGTGCAACATACAAATGTGGCCCACCCCAAAACTGTGCAACTATTTTGTGTTTATTTAATTTTGTAAACTGAACAGACAATTTCAGAGATTTTCCAGTCCTAATATTATTCCTATTAATGTAGGTGACAATCACGTCATTTTACTTTTCCATATGTATTGTGGAGAGATGTTGAATGTAAGCAGCACTAAGGTGGAACTGTTGACACATGAGCAGTTGCGCTCCGGGTTGTTTTAGGGGGGGAATCTCTGCCCCCTCCTCGGATGCAATCTGGATGACGAACTGAATGTGTCTTCATTGCTGCTGCACTCTATCTGTATTTTACAGAATCATTTATTGTTGCTGTGGTACCAACTTTGGGACCCTTAACACAAACATAACAAAGTTAACGCTTGATAAAGCTAACACCCCTGAATAAGCTACTTTAAAGCTGACACTTGCTAACTTGACCCATCACAAAACGGAGGGAAAACAGACAAAATATATCTGTCGGTTATGTTTGTTTTTAAATTAACCTGTAATCATGTGTTTGGCCGTTAAAACGGACACAAATCTGCCCTGTAACAATGGCATCAATGAGGGCCATCTGGGATGTAAGGGACCATCAACCCATTGAGTCATAGACCTTTTTCACAGCAGACATTTTGACTTGCCAAAGCAGATAAAGAACAGGTGAAATTAATAACATTAATGACGGCTAATGACGGCTAATGACGGTTCCATCTAGGTGAGCCAGTTCCAGGGCTCTGGTATTGTGCATTCTGACTAACTGTTTTTGCTTAATCAGACAATTAATGGAATGAAGCCATCTTAGAGGTGAGCATTTACATCTGTGATTTTCCTGCTTTGACAGGCCAAAATGACTGCTATAAAAAGGTTATATCCCTTGCCCAGCTGAATGACACTGCAAGGCTTGGGGCCTTAAATATAACCCATGAGAAGTATAGGTAAAGGAGAGGCAGAGAGTGCCATGTGATTGTTCCGATAAATGTCTTATTGGACATGTAGGCTATATATTGAAAAACCCAGTCTGACCGAGTGCTACCATGAGAGTTACTGGTGCTATACTGTATGTTATACTATACTGAGGCTGCCTCTTTTACAGTATACAATAAGATACCATCACATTGATGGTGCTAATATTGTTCCTGTGATGCTGTCTTTAATTTTTTCCATTGGCTGTCCAACACCATTTCACTGAGTTGCTTAATTATATCAGATCAATTGACTAGCTGGTTAGACAACTCTCAGTGCAACATTAAATTAATGGTGCAGATCATAAACAAATAGCAGTTACTTTTTTAATTGAAACACGGACTCCAATGCCTCGGGGCTGCTGTGGATCAAAATGTGTCCATCCCTGTTTAACTAAGTATTACATAAGGTCCATTCCTGTTACCTGACTTATTTCCACAGTCTCCGGAGAGTCTCTTATCGAGAGTGCAAATTGGCTACTGTGTTTAACACCGGTTACAGTTTGAATGTCTGACCCCTCTCTGGTTGGCTGCAGTCTATGGCACAGATTAAAGTTTGAATCTTCTTAACGTTGCATTTGTTTAACACTTCTTAATAAAATGTCTTTGTTTGCTCCCTGGGTACATGGTGTATTAGGGCAATTGAAGGTAAAAACAACAAAACATTTGTTTAATAATATAATATTTATTATTATTTTGAAATTTTATTATGTAACTTCAATCTCAGAGAATTTCAGTTTTTATAATAACATAATATAACCGCCTAATAATAAGAACAATATTATAAGAATTTAAATACTAAATTAATATAATCAATATGTAATATAAATTATAAATACTAAGAATAATACAAACAGCATAATAATCAACATTAGAATTCAGGTGCCGTACTTATCGACCCTACTGCCGGGAAATCACATTCATTACACCATTCTTGTAAATGTTTTAAACTATCAGAGCCATATTTGGACAAATTAAACGAATAAATGAATGTAATGTAGTGCAATATTACTATCAATTATTGCACTGTGGCAGAGCGCAATGCATGCTATATATTGCTACTTTTGACAGCTCTTAGATCTCATATACTCTGCTCCCCTCTGTGGTTTCCTTTAATGGCTGCCATCCCATTCACTCAATGGTCCACAGAGAGTTGCTGAGCTTTTTGACATATACCTAATAGAGAAAGTCATCATCCTTCAAAGCTTTTCTCTTCCGTCCAATAACTGATAGAAGTGACAGCTGGGAGAAAATATTCTTCCTCCAAGGATTTGAATGGCAGATAGATAATATCTGTATTGCTTATGGAGATTCACAGGTTTCCTGCAAATGAGTGATGCTGTAATTACTGTAATTAGAAGATTACAAATCTCAGAATGGTGATAAAATACCCGCTGTAATAGTTATTTATGTCTATCTGGGGTTGACATGAAAGAAGAGATTGCAAATATATTTTTACAGTTTGCTGTACTTAGGTGAACTGTTTATGATGACGTAATCATGGCTTGTTGACCCCTGGTAAAAATAAAAATATAGGTTGAAAACACTACACATGATAAAGGTGCAGAAACCTTTCATGAATTGCACAAGAGTAGGATTTAAACAATTTAAAATAATTTTGAATACATTAGAATTACAATCCCTTTTAAGGCAAACAAAACATCCACGTTACACTACTCTGCTGTAAACCATCGCAATAGAAACCATATATAAATATGAAAACACTAGACATTTTTACATAATTTTTACGTTATATATTGTCATTTTGCCCAGCCTTAAAATGGTCCGTCTATACCGGATGAAGAACCGCTGACTGCTGCTTCATCTTCAGTGGACGAAGCACTGCTGATTGCTGAATCGTCTTCACCAGGTGAAGCCCCTCTTTTACCCCCACTGCTAGTCTTTAATTAGATCCTTCATCCGATTGATGTTTATTCAGCTCAACCAGTGGGAGTCATAATAAAGTAAAGTTTAATTTGTTTAGCAAGTGGCCACTGAATTGATTATCCTTCCTGGGCTTCTCTGCTTTGTTGGAGTTAACACATGCAGCAACTTAATCAGGCACATCTCCCATTGGATAGACCATCAGTTAGTTACACAGGGTCAACACACTGCAAGAAGCATGGCATGTAATGTCTGAAAACCACAGATGTTTTCAAATTCATCATATGCACAGTGTCTGAAAACCACATTATAATAATACACTGAATTTATATAGCACTTTTCAAGACCTCAAAGCTGCTTGACATATGACTCCAAATGCATCACATGTAAAAGGTACCGAAACCACATTTGCTTACTTTATGTGACTTATCACAGTGAAACAACATTTCACATGTGAAAGGCCACAGGATAGAAAAAAAAGCTCAAATGCTTCATGATAGAAATGAAATATTCAGCCTCTACAAGCTTTATTATGGGTTTTGTTCACTAAAGACCACAACAAATGTTTTAAAGTAGTTTATTGTAAACAAAATATTTCCTGGAGAGAAGAATAAAAGGTCATGGATAGCATCCTCTCATCCTAAAGTAGATTCATTTGGGGCAAAAGAGGATTGCGAGCAGAGCTGCAAGGTCAACTTGATGAACCCAGGGAGTTGAGAGTGAGGTTGGGGGCAAAAGAGGATTGCAAGCAGAGCTGCAAGGTCAACTTCATGAACCCAAGGAGTTGAGAGTGAGGTTGGGGGCAAAAGAGGATTGCAAGCAGAGCTGCAAGGTCAACTTGATGAACACAGGGAATTGAGTGAGGCTGGGGGCAATGTCTTGTTGATGGTTTGTTTCATGGCTCCATTCATTTTGGTTCCTGCACTGAGAAAGATGAGACCTAAAGGAAAAACAAAAGTAATTTGGGGGAGGAATGTGAGGTCTGAGACAAATAGGACAGAAAGGGCTCAAGCACACCTTAATACAATGGTAGAGGAAACCGTACTATAACTTCTGTCACGGTGCGGAAAAGGTGAGGACCCAAATGCAGTACACCAGATGAGGTTTTAACAAAATAAGAGAACTTTATTTTATAAAAGCTAGTAAAAATGCAAAATAACAAATAAAACTGAAAAAACCCAAACCAGGACACCAGGCGCACGAGGAGCCTTCCACAACAGAGGTGACACTTCGATGACGAACAGACAAGGAACACTGGGACAGACAGGGATATATTCACACAAACACTAAACGAGGGAACGAGACACACCTGGGGAGAAAGGCAAAAAACACAAGGGCAGGAAGTAATACAAGGCGTGACACAAGGGGAAGGGAACATTTCAAAAATAAAACAGGATATAGAAAATCTCGATCATGACAACTTCCCAAAGATGAAGGAATCTGGTTTATGACAACTGGGATATAATTTTCGCAGTTTGACCCCTCATCCCTATGAAGACATTGTTTTGCTGAGATTTGGCAACACCAGCACATTGACGAGTTCACACGTTAGCCAAACATAAGGGCACAGTATGCTTCAAACAAACTAGGTTACATGTATACCAAGTTCCAAATTGTCATAATTGAAAGCAGGGCTAAAAGCCTTCAAAGAAAGGGGCAAGACACATTTAATTGTACAAATTGAGAAATGGCATTTCATGGTGTTGCACTTGGTTGTATACACAAATTCTTCCTCCTCCTTTTAGACACGTAGCCCTTTATTTGGAAATGAAACAAATATTATAAATATCCATCACAGTTTACAGACCAAAATTCAGTCTTAATGCAGGAATAGTGTTTTTTAGCGGAGCAGAAAGTCAGGGTGTGGAGGTTGAGGTGTTTTCAATTTAACAATTCATCTTTGCGATCTTTCCATTACCTTAAAAATATTGTAGTTACAGAATAGTCATATAAACATTATGTCTGGTAATAGGCTTGGTGTTTGTATAACGAGTATGTGACGAGGGATGGTAGCCTTTTCCTTCCCTACGAGACATCAACATGAATACCCTGTCCTTTGCTATAGGTGTCGACTGCTGCCTCAGACTCCACATGACCTAACTCTTCTCAGTTCATTTGAGAGAACAGATGAGCTACAAAACTGATTAATCAGGTTCATTTGTCACCAAACAGACATTAAAGGGCAGTGCAAGATCAAAAGTAAATTCAGTCATGAAGTCATCAGCTGCATAAAGCCCTGGCTGCCTGCACTTTGGTTTGAGTCAGTTCTTCTGTCAAGCAGTGCCCTATTTCAATGTATCAAGACATAATTCAATAATGTCCTGAGAGTCTCAGCAAGAATGTTTTATACATTTTAGTTTGTGGCATAATGTCAAGAGACATATCTCCCTCCTTGAAATACATTTTGCCTTCATGAATTTTAAGTTGAAGTGTTTGTATTCTGTTATTTAATAAACTACATTTGATACCTAAAAGACATGGGTGTTAAAAGCTTAACTTCAAATGGGTCACCGGGGAGACAGCTTAATTAGTTTACCACACTGAATCCTGAGATGAAACCTAAGGCCAAATGATACCTGAGGAAGTGATAATAAGGCAAGATTATGGAGATATGTTCACAGCTGGATGCTGAGGGCCTGATATGGAAATGAGGAGAAGACTGAAATATAAAATAAAAGGAAAACAATGAACACCGCCTACCCAATTCTAAGCAGGAGGGCTGTTGGGTTAACAACTCAGAGCATTGACATTGGATGATTCTGTCATGCATAACAGCTGTGAGGAGCAAAACAAAACATTTGTAAGCATTCTAATTCCCTCTCCCTGCTGTAAGCCATGCTGAGAGACAAAGACAAAGAGTGAGAGTGGGCCTGGAGGGAAGGCAAAAAGTTTTTACTTCATCACCATTTATTTCCATAAGTTCAGTTTCATTATTATTTCAGTTCAAGTAAGGACCACAAAGAAATGTAGGGTGTGATGTAAAGGTCCTTGTTTTTGGTCTCTTTCCCTCGTTCAACTGCGCAGAGCTCCATGCTATTAGTTCAACTCCACACTGCAATACATTCAGTACTGGCCTATAAGCAGCTTCTTTGAAATGTGGTGCATGGTAAATTATATTTTGGATTAATTATAACATTATTTGGCAAGAACATTAATCTGAATTCCACATTTCAAAAGTCTAATTTCAGGCTGTAACTCAACTGTTACATACCAAGTCAGTCACTGGTCCGTATTGAAATACAATATTTCAACTATTGGATGGATGGCTATTAAGATTTGGTAGGCCTACATACACACATACAGGAAATGTTCAATGAATGAATTGTAATAACTTATTAATCTCCTGACCTTTATACCCGTGCAATCATCAGATCAAAAAATATTACCAAAATCTCTGCAAAAATTGTGACATTCTCATTAGCCCACATTGTACTTTGCGTTTAGAGCTAATTAGTAAATGTTAGTCCGCTAACACGCTAAACTAAAATTGTATACATGGTAAACATGCATTCCTAATGTCAGCAAGTTAGTAATGACAGTTAGTCTGCTTAGTATGTTAGGATTGTGTTAGCATCTAGCTTAAAGCACTGCTCTGTTTTGGCACATCCTCACAGAGCTACTAGCATGGCTATTTGTGTTTTTATAGTATGGTCAATTCCAGCTAATAAAATCAACACCCATGATGAGTCTTCATGATAGTTGGTTTAAAAACATCAAAATGTCATACATTATTCTATATCAGGGAAAGGGCATGCATAATGTATAAAACATAACTGTAGTGAATGAATAATTGTACCATTTATGCAGTTCTGTCAGGAATACACACATCATTTATTCCAGACCATCTGGCTGGAGCAAAGATTAATACAGGAAGTGGGAAATGCTCTCTCCAGTCATCTTCCTCATTGTACCTTGATGCACTCCACATGGCTTAGTGCACCATTTTGACTTGGCCCATGGAATTGTGCTTTGCCTTATGATTTCAAAGACTTAGAATAAATATAAAATAGTTAGACATAAAAACATAACTTAAGGTCAAATTACTAAATTGTCCCTCAGCTTTCAGACACATCACATGGTCTTCCCATGCAGATAGAGTTGGTACATGTACTAGCAGAGACAACATCTGGCTTCCACAGAAATGTTTTTTTATATATGTATATACTGTATATATATAAAACATTGGTAAATGATGTATTAACCATTCAAAAAGCCATAACATACACCTGAGAGACTCTTTATAAAGGAAGCCTAATTAGAATGTGTTACTGATATGAGTATGATTAGAAATATGTTAAAATTACAATACATAAAAAAAAAAAAAAGACATCACGTTCTGCTTCACAACACAAGGAAAATGAAAGCAAAAACTACAGTACATTGTAACATATCAATATGCATAACCACACCACCAAAACACAAACATAATAATATGCAGCAAATTATAGAGGAGATTTAACATTTAAGTCACATAACTGAACTGACCTTAAGGTCAGCTATGAACCAATTTGAGGTCCCTGACTTCATTAACATTCAAACTTTCGTGTCAGAAAGCAAAGCAGGAAGTCTGAGAGTCTTAGCAGTCGGAAGATGTGCTAATGAGCTAAAAGTTTGGCAGTCCTACCCTGTTGACTTCCCCAATTACAGTTACCTAGCTCACAGAGCATGATGGACATTACTGTTCACAGGTGTTAAACATTCACTGGTTAATCTCCTTGTTTTCATTATTATTTCCACTGTTCCAAGCAATATGATACCATGTAATTATGATTCTGGAGGTGGACAAACACATATGTGCCCAGCAAGAGTCTTACCTCAGTTGTGCATCAGCATCTGTTTGATTGGCTATTGAACAGCTGTAACAGAGCCAGTGGACATAAAGCTATAGCCAGTTCTCTCTATTCGCAGCCAGTGGCCATTACTTTGCCAAGGGTATTAAAGTGTGGTTCTTTTGGACCGGGGCCTGCACTCTGTGGTCCAATCAGAGGACAGCTGTGGCTCTTAGAAATACCTTTAAAAATGTAAAGAGTTAAGATTGTATATACATCCTCGACTTTGTGGTAATCAAAAAAGAAATACAGTATATCAATATATGTATATATATACATGTTTCTGTGTGGACATCTTCTGTGCATTTATGTTTTTTACAGTAAACAACAGCACAAAAAGTACAACAGCATGTATGAAAATAGTCACTCAGGGGTAAGCCAGGTGCATGTAGGCATTTGACCAGTTCTTAGCTTGCTCTTTTTTAATTAGAATTGGAAACACTTGTTTCAGTAAAAAGTCTTTATGCTACACTACCTGCTCTGCACCAAAACAGACAAACACAGAGACTAGCTGGTGAACATAGTACAACAGCTAAGGAGCCAGATCCTTTTCTAACGAATGGACACTGAATCTAAGTTGAAAGGAGAGTGAATATTGGATGAAGCAACTTGCATGGCAACATGCCATATCAATTTAAAGGTGATACTTGTGCAAGTACAAATGCAGAGTAGGTACAACGCAAGTACAACAAAGACATGCATACCCATTTAGCACTGAAACAAAAAAAAAAATCATGAATATCTGTACAAAATAGCATATTCATTCAATAGTTAGATTTCTAAGTCTGTATGAGAGGGGTGGACGAACAGATCGACGTTGCTATTCCTAGATTCCAAGCTGCTCTTGGCACAAACTTGTTTTGCAAGCATTGTTTTGCTGTAGTTGCAATATTGCAAGTAAGCCTACCGCCAAGAACTACATCAAGAATTTCAACAAATACAACATGATGAAACAATGAAGGCTAACACATCACAATACTAGCAGAGAAGGACAATGGAACAGACACAGTGGGGCACAGCTGCCATACAAAGGCAAACCACAGTAGGTATACATTTGGTCAAAATTGAGTTAAGAAATTGGACTTTGTGACAAAGTGATAGGATTGAATTATGGAATTATGGATTTCAGAAAAAAATGATTGTCAAATTTGCAGTAAATTAAAAATAAATAAAAACTTATGTCAAACCTGGTGAAATGAATATTACTTACTATGGAAACTATTACAATTTTGTTGGAAAGTCAATAAAAAGACTCAGAAGCACCATGAAAAACGACCAGAAAATGATTCAAAGCAACCACAAGGACTCACAAATGACAACAAAGAGACACAAAACCACTGCAGAAAAAGTCTCTCTCAGTCTATAGTCTTGATCTTATGTGGGTTAGGGTGGCTTGTACACATTTGTCATTTGTATATGCGTACTAAACAAGATGCCATAAACATAAGGAGATTTACAGAAGTAGTCCTAATATGTATTTATTATATTCAAAATTGATTTCCAAAAGAATCATAAGTGAAAACCTCAATGTTGACTCATTTTCATTACAATAACAACTACTTAAGTGAATGCTGTATGTACAAAATCAAATTAGGTCCTGCATTGTCATTCCCTGTGTGATGAAAAGTCTCAGCAAAAAATATTCAATGCAATGGTTGAATGAACATGAATGATTTTCACATCTTTATATCAGGTAGAGATAAGTAGACAGCCGAGCAGTTCAGTCAGCATTTCATGTGTAGAATGAGCCGTAGGTAATTTCTTTAGTATGACTGGGCTGAAGGCTCTGCAGCATTATTCAATAAAGAATGGTTCAGAGCACATTAACTGTGCGCTCTTTGTCAGACAGAAGAGAACATACACTCCTTTAGCTTCTGCATCAGTTACACTCAATTATGTTGAGCAAAATGCAACTCTAAAATGTTGGAAATGTAAAACAACAACTCCTTTCTCAAGTCATCTTAATAACTGGAACACACAACTGACAAATAGAACATTTGTAGTATTTATTTTACTATTGTATACATACACACCACTGTAGTCTCACAGCCTGTATTCCTATTTACAGTACACTCACCATCTTGAGCGCTGGCTCGACTGGCGGCCAAGAATTTTGGTGGTGTGGGCTATTCTCTCATTTATATAGGTTAGAATAGGTTTAAAAGGGCTCATGTACAAGTTTAAACAGAAGAATGGGGGAGAGAGAACAAAATGGTCAGTTGATCTGTTTGAGATTGAATATGAGGGTGTCTTGTGAGGGGATGGTAATGAAATATAAGGCCAACATTTTGGACCACTCATGCCACCAAAGAAGGATGACGATGACTACGGTGCTGACTTGGTGGATTGGGAAAGGAGGGCTCGTGAAAAATGGATTATAATAAAGCTGTCGTCGACATCTTTGGCTAGTTGTGTAGCTGTTTCAGGCTCGGCAACAGCGGACTGTAGATTATGCCAAGTGAAAGATGATGTGGGGATGACCTGGATGCCTACGTGGAAAGCGAAAGTGAAACCATGCATGAGGAAGTGGACAAATTCATAGTCGGAATGGTCCTTTGGACCGAAAAAGGCATCGGTGTTTAAGGGTGTTTCAAGGTGTTGGCGTTGTCAGAGACCGTGCTAGGTAGGGTTAAGGGAGCAAGTGGACTTGCCGCGGGCGCCCCTGCAGATACACAACCCAAGTCATTGAAATTATTGCAGACCATTCTATTGCCTTGGTAAAGGATGGGTCTTCCCCTCCTGTCTAAATTTTAGAATGTGAATTCCACGACTTGGAGAGGATTAAATGTGTGACATAGCATCCAGGACTGTAACCTAGTCCCCAGAAGGAGTTAGAGGGTGGTTGCATAAGCAGATAGGTCAGAACATGCAACCTGGTGGTTTGCCATCTATCCCAACATGGTGAAAGACCCTTTTTTCATAGGTTTTGAAGGGAGCACAGAATAACACTGATATTGCAGTGAAATGCATTATCACTCTGTTTAGCACACCAACGCTCAAATACTTCTATTTGTTTTTAATTCAGGTAGTAAAGAGTCCTGGTGGAGTGGGCTCTGGCATTTTGGATTACCTTTACAATCTCAAAAGGTAAACAATTGCCTAACAAACTCTCTCGGTCAGGGGCCAAGAAACTAGCTTCCATTTTTGAGGAGCTAGATGGAAGATTTCTCCGCCTGCCAGTATCGGCAGGAACACAACAGCAGAGTATCCATGGCATCCCTGACAAGAGAGACTTCAGGTTTGCAAATCATGTTTGTGTTGGCCAGTTTTGGGCCACCAGGCTTTTAAAAGGAATAGGTAATTACACTCTGATTGGTTTAATTCATGCCCAAAACACACCTATGATTAATTAAGAGACTAAATACAACCCCTTTGTCCCTTGCGCCCAGATTGGACAAGCTATTGATGGTTTAAATAGGGACGATCAATGTCTATGACCTTATCTCTTAATGTCTACCTTGTCTATGACCTTGGTTGATTCATTGATGCCATGTTTTCGTCCCAGTAGAGTACAATTCAGTAAGTAAACTTTATTTATAAAGTGCCTTAAAACAGCACTCTGACTGAGAGTTACTTTTTCTGTCAACATTCATTCAGACTAGTCTTGACTGAGTCTTAGCAATGGACACATTGTAGTGCAGCAGAAAGTGCTTTTCACGTGTTAATCTTTCATTGTGGAAGTATAAACCTGCAAATGGCTCTTATTGAGTTGTGTCTGTGAATAGCATGAAAGCCTGCCAGTAAAAAATGTGCCTGATCCTGAGATCAATATTCACAAAACTTAGAAAGCAAGTTAATTAGGTGAGGAAAAGGAAAAGTTACAGGTTGGAAACAGACGAGAGAATTCATTATGCATTTAGCATTGCTACATTTTACAGCAAAATCGTTACTTTAGGTGATCAAGATTTTATTTTCCCTGCTAGCAAGCTAAGTGTTATTGATTCCTTTGTTATCCTCCTATATCCAACAATAGCCTCTCTGCTTGCCTAGTTTTAAAAACACAGGATTAGCAAGAAATGCTCCAAGAAGCCTCAAGGGTTTTTACACCTCACTGGAGTCAGCACACTGTCACTTTTACACTTTTGACAATGCAACAAAGAAACATTTCAACATCAAAGTTACACAATGTTGATGTTAATTTGAAATAGACCTCTGATGGGATGTTGAAAACCTACTTTATCATTATTATGGCTAATTGCTTTTATCACCTGCTTATGAAGTCCCAAGGCAGCAGTAAATAATTGGAAAGGAGTTTGAATTGTTCCTCAGTGCACAATTCTCTTTATCCCCATATGTTTCAGCCAATTCACTGGAACCACAGCAATTAGTGAGATTGGACAATGCATGATTTTACAGCTGCATCATATCTGTGTCTGCACAGTTGTTTTATAATATCCTTATCGTATTTGTCAGAGGACGGCAATTTCAGCATTTAGAGCAGTTTTTAACATGTCTCTATTTTAAAGTCTATGCAACAAGTCATTCTACCGCAACACCAAATTAGATTATTTTTCACTGCCTTACAGAGGCAACAATACTATCACAGACTTAGATAATGATCCATATTTGCATTTCAAGGTTTAGTTTTAGTCAACTAAAGGATAGGTTTTCATTTTTAAATTATAATAGAATACTCCCATGCCATATTAACATTGAGAAAGTTACACATTGTAATCATTCGTCTGTGTCGTATGCTGTACAGTCTGTAAATAAATAAATACATTTGATTTGATTTGATTTACTTCTTAAACTCTGAGAAACTCAATCTGTTATTGTAAAGTACCTTCCTTACATCTCATGGCTCTTCTTTTTGCTACTATGTTCAACAGTTTGTTCCCAATTGACTGGTGATATAAGTTATTGGTATGACATATTAAATAAATAATTAAAATGTAACCATATGGCCTCAGTGTGGTATATATTTTTTAAATAAAGCGGTTAAATCATGCTTGATACCATGTAGCCTATCAGTCTTTTAAACATAATTTTAAAATGTAAATCACAGTTGTCAGTGTTAAGTTTAGTAAAGAGGAGGACCCAAATGCAGTTCACAGACAAGAGTGTTTTAACAAAAAGAGAACTTTATCAAATTGTATTAAAATTTTGTATTAAAAAATACAAAAGCTAAAAAGTAAAACTGAAAAGACAAACCAGGATTGAAACGGAGGGAACACGAAGGCACGCCAGGAACCAAAGGAGCTAACTAAGAGTCCCCTTTGCCCCTGTTTGTGTTTTGAGGACCAGTGAAGATTAGACAAATCAAACAGATCACCTATTTTCACACACGAGGAAACAACAACAAAGTCAATTTTGTCATGAAAACAATTGCAAATTAGTTATTTTGTTTATATATATATTTTTTAATAATATATAAAAATATATATAAAAAAATATATACAGTATATAGATATATAGTGTATATATGAGCCTCACCATGATCACAGCAATAGCACTGCCCATATCTATAGCCACGTCCATAGTCTAATCACTGTAAGGGTTCCTTCTGTCCGTTAAATGTTTTTGTTGTTTGTACTTCCTGTTTTATTTTGTGTTACTTACCTCTTCTCTCGTTTCAGTGTCTCAACTTCCTGCCCCATGTGTTTGTTAGTGCTTCAACTTGTGTCTCGTTACCCTTCACTACACTTCCTGGTGTATATAGTCTGTGTATTCTGTTCCCCTTGTTGCCAGTTTGTTTTTGTACCTCTGTGTCATTGAGTTCCAGTGTTGTTCCTTTGTGCTTCCTGATACTGTTTACTGTTACCTGACCCTAGTGATGGGCTTTTGTGAAGCATTGAACCACTTCAGCCAATTGTTTCGGAAATGGGTTCATTACTCGAAGCTTCAGGTACAGTGACCTCTACTGGCGAAGTGCAAGGCAACAGTGGATTTAAAGTATCTATGCCTTGAAAATTCTTTGACGCACACATCTAAGACTGAATATTATGTTCTATTTAAAAATAAATATTGATGATTGTGTGTATGTGTTATGGAGAAGAGAGTGCTGGGGGAAAAATGTGGGCTTATTAGGCTTTAAATGATAGTACAGTTTAATATTGGATAGAGATAAGGGAAATGAAACGCAACAGATGGACACTGGTCGGATTCAAACCGCGGGCAGCTGCAGCAAGCCTTTAATTGAGTGAATGCCTGCTCTACGAGCTGCGCCACTGGGGCTGTACTGTGGGATGTACATTATTCTTTCAACAGATTTAGATCTGGTTTCTTTACTTGCGCACAAGGAACAGATGATGCTGGTGTGCATAAAAATTGTTTCGCTAGTTGGCTCGCTCCATAATGATCCAATACAAACGCAATACCAACAACTTAACTATTTTGTTAAGATGCACTTGAAAAATTTCTAAGATTAGGGAAGAACTGCTGTCATAGTTAGAACAAACAACCACTGACTGTTAACCTTGATTTGAAAACTTTTGCCATTTCAGTCACTGCCTCAGTTTATCTTTTCAGCATGACATACTTTCCCCTTTTAAAGGTCTGAGTAGAGAGAATATATAAAGTATGGAGTTGATCTTGGATTCATGTCAGGTACAATGGTTTCTAAAAATTGACAAGTTTTCACTTTAGAATAAAAAGTATCAAAATGTCCATTGAAACATTCCTGCAGCAGAATCCACCTCTCTGCTCTCCGTCTATACTACAGCTTACATTGGTCAGAACCATTCTGTATATGATGTAAGACATGGAAAGCTCTGTCTGTATGCCTGCAGGTCATCATCAATGCTGTGATCAAACAGAACTCATTCTTGGTTCACTGTCTGAATTTACGCACTCTGAGAAGTATTACAAAGACGTTCAGGAGTCAAGGTTATCTTATCTTACTGAATGCACATTGAATAGCAAAGTTTCCAGCCATGGTGAGAGCAGGTTTAGGAGTCATGGGTAGAATTGTGAAAAGATGGGGAATAACAAATCGGCGAGACCAAAGACCTCAGTTACACCTGGTACTAATGAGTGTTTTAGTATCTTTATTCTGCCCTCATTAAGATTGTTTCTTTAATGGAAATGAGTGGGCGGAGCTTGTGGACTTGTCAAAACATAGTGTATATCAAGTCAAGGGAAGCGATCGGTTTACCTTCTCGCATCTCGCACTGTACCTATACACTACACACATTCTCTAAAATAAATTCTCAGATTTTTTATGATTTTACCATTTAGGGGAAGAAATCATAGGAAGATTTTACATTCTCCAAAGTTCGAGGGGGGCTTTTACTGTGCCAGATTTAGATATGTATTTAGAGATGTATTATCTTAAAATGTCAATTATGTCAATTTTCTGTCAAAACGTAGCAACAACATGGAGTAGAATGAAGAGTATTTTAATTAGCCAATATATAAAAAAAAAAAAAAAAGAATCTCTATGCAACAATCCTTAGATGGCTCTGCAAAATATAAACTGGTTTACATGGGCGACTGTAGCTCAGAAGGTAGAGCGATCATCCACAAGTGACATTTTGTTGAACAGCCTCTCCTTCCAGTGTGTGTGTGTGTGTGTGTGTGAAGGGGTGACTGTTGACTTGTGTTGTAAAGAGCGCTTTGAATGGTCTCTAAAACTAGAAAAGCATGCAGTCCCTTTACCATTTACATGAATGGATAGATGCGTTAGAAAATGTCCAAAATTTAATGAATGGAAACAAATATATTTCTTGGACTGATTTGCAAAATAAACCTTATTTAATTTATTAGGACAGCAGAGCAATCTAGACACTAATACAATAACAGAAATCATATGTTGTAGACCCTTTGTAATATACAATCTACAAACAACCTTTGTTGCATCTTGCTCTCCTCCATTTGCTGTAATTTATCCACTATTGTTTTCTATTAATGGCAAATAATAATAATGATTTAAGAAGATCCAGGCTTGTCCAGCTTTCCCCTTAGAAACTTGTATTTGGTTTCATGTTTTTGCAGCATGTTACTGTATTTGCTTGTGTTTTGTCTCTTTTATAAGTACGTTTAGCTCTCAGGGCCGCCGTAATAATGTAATATTTTGGAGGAAGGTTAGCTATCAGTCCTTATTTAACCTCAGTGTGTTTCTCTCATTATCATTATTTTAACATGTGCATTTGAATATTTTAAAACAGGACACCTTAGTTTGTATATGCCTTTCCAAAACTGTTGGAAGTCACTGAAATACTATTACGGTAACCTTTGTTGTAATGATAAGCAAAGGTTTGAACATTATAATGTCTAAATTGCGTCGTATAGCAAATAAAATCAACGACGTACATTTCCAAAGTCTAAAACGTTCTGTGAAGATTATTATTCATTCCCCCTTAATTTATCGGATGAATAAACCAGTCACTTGGTCCGGACTGCGGCCCATGGATGCCCACTATAAGTTGCCTGCCTTCTGTGACCCTCACCTTGCAAATTGTAGCATTGGGCCTCAAGAGTTTCTCTGCATATAAATAGAAAAAAAGGGGGGGGAAACCGTATTGCTGTCAGAAACATCGTAGCAACCAAAGATTTATAACATAACATTTTTCAAAGGCAATGTGCTTCTGGAACCAAACTGTCTTTAACTTTCTGCACTCCTGTCACCGAGAGTTGCTCACAGTAATCATTGCTTCCTTCTCTGCTTATTTCCAGCCCTCTATTCACTCATTACCTACCTTGCCTCTGCATTGTCTCGTTGACACACACAAATGCTAGAACATACTTTTTTATGTTTTACTCCTTTTAGAAATGTTAAAACCAATGTTTGAATTCTTGATATCAGGCCAAATCCCAATAATGTGATGTGTAGCCTTAAATTGTCACTGGGGTTATTTGGCTGTGGCAATACACTGCATCCTACATAACTTACTCCAAAAAACATCTAACATTGGAACATGTTCAGTGAAATCTGTTCTTTGAGATACCCTGCTACCTAAAACACACACAAAAAGAAGAAACATTATTGACAACATAACCTCCTTGGTGGAAGTAATTAGCAGCTTTCTCATTAAAAAATATAATGTAGATGTCCAGGAGGCGTCTTTATCAGATCACTCTCACCTCAGCGGGCTCCTTTGGAAGCAAAGTGGTCCTACTCCCAGCTCCTTCTAAGCTCTTCACCCTAGGCAGGGTTTCTGACCATATGCGGTGCGTTAAAACAGTGCAAGGGGCTGTTTTGGTGTGATAGTGTTGTTTAAGGCAGTGGTCCGCAACCTTTTTTGCGCCACGGACCGGTTTCATGTCAGACAATATTTTCATGGACCGGCCTTCAAAGTGTGGGGGGATAAATAGGACGAAATAAAATGATACGACCGGCATTAAAACAAATATAAAGTGCATAAAATCCAAAGTTCAATATAGGGGTATAAATTCTTCACCAATAATAAAACGTTTCTTCGCCTTAGCAATACGGTTAGCCACTAAGTATGATGCTCTCAGTGCACTCGCATTTGTTGATGTGGTGGCCATCAATAATTGTTTATGTCCTTCTTGTTAATGTTCTTTTCTTTCAAAAAACTCCAAGGGCTTGTCTTTTAATTCATGGTTCTTGGTCTCCATGTGCCGAAGGAGTTTTGAAGGCTTCATTGCCTCATTTGCGAGCCTGTGTATTATGCAGAGCGGCGCATGAGAATCACCTGTAGCGATAAACTCGTATTTTAAGTAGGACTCCTGATATTGTCTTTTTCTTGGAAGTCGTAGGCTCTTTAAAGATGTTTGTTTTCCACTAATCTTTGCTTGTGGGCTCAATTTTTGAAGTAAAGTATCACGTGACTGAGACGAGCTTCTTGACCTATGGTCTTGACATGTGTCAAGAGACACAGATGCACATACGGATGTATCCGGTCATTTTTCAAAATAAAACATCTTTCAGACTGATAATCCCAAAAATATTTTTGTATTCATTCTTTCTGTGCGGCCCGGTACCAAATGACCCATGAACCAATGTTCAATGTAAGTCGCTCTGGATAAGAGCGTATAATGTAATGTAAAGGTGCAATGTGTAATACCAAGCTCCAAATAAATAGGCAGCATTTCAACTCTCATACTGGGTCCATACAATTTAAATGTACAGTTATCAGTTCTGAAAACATAATAAACTAATCTCTTGTTTAATAACTGACACGTCTTTACATAGCTCATGTGAAGAAATGTTAGGCACTATATGTATTAAATAAAGCTCATACTTAGACTTGTTGTAAGAAACTCAACTCACTCAGAACTGTCTAAGAATATCAGGGATTATTGTGACTGTATGTATGTATGAATGCATAATATGGGAGCGCGCCTTCTAGGGACGTTCGGAGACCCCGTAGGATGTGACGTGATGACGTCAGACGTCAAGCGCTCAGGGGCGTGGACACGCTTTCGCGGCAATGATGCCGCCAAGTTTGGTACCACTTTAATGTCTTTGCAGTAAATATGGAGCTGGAGACAATTAGCTTAGCTTCACATATGGACTGGAAAACAACACTTCACAGTGCCAACACAGCTAACGTTCACTAATTAACTGTTGTATCTCAGTTGTTTAAGCTGTACACAAACGCAACAGGACTCCCTGGGGGACACTGTCTTAAGCCTTTTCCAAGTCAACAATGAAGAGGCGTGTCAGCCAAGACAGCCCAGATCTCACCCGCCAACTAATCAAACTCATCACAGGGTGGTGATCAGCTCTGCTCCTCTCTTTACCTGAGTGTCTAAGTATGGCCACTTGTGAGTGTCCCCCAACTGCCCATTGACTCTCACCCTGGGCTACTACAGAAAAGAGTCCAACCCATCTCCAGAAGTTTGGGTCTGTCTGTTTTGTCCTCTGGAGCCATCATCCGCTGCCTTACATTTCACTTTTAGAAATATTCATGAGCCACAAACAAGAGCAAGGTCATCCAATTATTAGATAATAAATATGACAAATTCTCTATACTGATTCTGTTGGTGAGCTCTAGCCAGACATCCTGTTTATCATGATTAGGCTTCTCTAATTAAACTTTCAGATTAAAATTAATTGTACTGCTGCTGTTTGCAGCTTAGGAAAGCTACATGAGATCAGTAAGACTAACCAGCAGACCTCACCAGAGACAAAAAAATGTTTATCTTCGATATGGGGTCTTCCTCATGCTGCTCCCTAACCTGCACAGATCATTCCGTTTTTGCACTGATCAGGGATCAGATCAACTGCCCCTTCCGTATGATCGTGTGTTAAAATAGCTGGAGCCACCTTCTTCGTGTTACTTTATAGGTGCAATGTGTAAGTAAAAAGTAATAGGGGACAGTATTCTACTGGGTCCACACAATCTAAATTTACAGTCATCAGTTTAAAAAAAGCCTACTATATTATATTATCCTAGGTTTATATTTAAGTTGTAGTAATTTAGCATATTTATTGTATTCTAAGTTTTAAAGTGTTACAATTTATTCTTTATATTGTGTATTGTATCAAGCCAGTCATTCATCAAGAAAACGCATATTTTAACCAAATTGGTCAAAATAACACTGTTTCCTTATAACCTTCACATGGGGCTTACCTGTGTGTTTACTGTGCCACTAGCTGGGTCATTCCAGAATCGGAGGATGATTTAGACATCAACACTTGTCAACACACCTATAACACATACTCACTAAGCAGAAAAAGGTATTTTTTAAATATTCTTCAATAAAACTCTTTACTATTAAGTAAAGAAAGTCACATTTATATTAAATACTCATGTAATTTTGGATAAAACTGGTTTAATAGTAATTTAAGTATCTTTTTAAATCGATCATGAACGCCTCCCTAGGGAGGTGTTCCAGGCACGTCCAGCTGGGAAGAGAACCCGGGGAAGACCCAGGACTCGGTGGGGAGATTATATCTCCTCACTGGCCTGGAAACACCTCGGGATCCCCCAGTCGGAGCTGGAGGATGTGGCCCGGAGAAGCGAAGTTTGGGGTTCCTTACTGGAGCTGCTGCCCCTGCGACTCGACCCCGGATAAGTGGTAGACGATGGATGGATGGATGGGACATGAAATGTCCTCCAATTCTAGAATGACCCAGCTGGGGACTGGCGTGTCTGTGTAACTTTACATTCTGATAGTTTGTATATTGGCTTGGGCCCAGGGATGGCAGAGATGGCCAGTTCAGTCTGTAGCTGTTGGCATTCTGTAAGGAAGCCCATTGGTGTAATGAGAAAGGGATTTAGGGTCTGGCCAGGATTGGTGGAGCTCCTCCATGTATGGTTGGGGGGGCATCACAGAAAAAGTAGCATGCGGTGGGACCTGCCTAAAGAATGCACTAGCTGGAGTGCTTACTATTGCCGGAAACAACCCCAAATGCGCCATGCGGCCTTCAACTCTGCCCTGGAACCACTTCCAGACCGCGGGGAACACCTGTCGGAATCATGGCTGGAATTCTACAGACATGAATGCCCAAGGCAAAAACAGCTCATACCAAAAGCATCATTTGCAGTAACATCAATCAAATGCATGCATACACATAAAAATAACCAGTTGGAATGTGATACACAGCATTTACATGAGTCTCTTCACATTCTATTTTGTTGCATTGCACACCACAATTATTGTAAAGCAAACCCATAATTCACGAGATTAACAAAGGAAGCAAGAGGCACCTCGTGCTACACTGTCAGGGATGTCAAACCCAAATTGTCCAGAGACAAACAAACACACGGTGTACATATGAATGTTAACCAATTTAATTTGTAGGATTATTTTAAACATTCTATGTCTTTTGTTGATGTGAAAGCTGTAACATTTGGTCCATCTGTTTTAAATTAATATACATGGAGCAAAATGTAATGCAATCCATTTCAACAACACAACAAACAGCCTCAAATACATTCATCTCTGACAAATCTGTCACACAAAAGAGAAAATAAGTTTCTAAAATGTAGTATGTACACAGCAGCGTAGTATAGTTGTGACTGGCCCTGGTGAAAAAACTAAACAGTTTTATCATTCATCATCAATGGTAACAGCATGGTCCAGGTTGTCACACAAGACAGGGACCAAGGTCATTGGACAACTTATCATTTCCCATCAGCCTTCTCCTTCTATAGTTTTTGAGAAGAAAGCAACCAAATTAAATAAGTGATAGGTAGAAATAATACTTATTTTTAATAAAACATACAGTTTTGAAACATTCAATTATCAAGAAATCAAGGACAAAATATCAAGGAATCAAGGACAAATAAAAATACATAAATATATACTATGACTTTAAACCATAAATAATACAAGGCTGGAAGGTGGTAAATATAGTTATCACTGAAACGGCAGAGGCATTAAAGGTTCCCCCTCCAAAAATAATTTGGCGAAAATGTGCCAATATACATGGGCCCCTGACAGCGTCTGGGCTCCTGTGCAACTGCATTATCGGTTGCTATTGTATGGACAGCAGAACTAGTGCATGGTGGTTATTGATATGTTAGAGATTGAACTATTTTTCAATTTTCTCGTCAACTGTTCATCTGATGGTCTTCGCTGACATGAAGTAGACGCACACACTCCGACATATTTTATAACAATCCCACTCATTTAGCACAACTTTCATCATATTATCCTCACTATAAACCTGCAAAACCAAGCTCCGCCCAAAAAGGGCTTTGAAATCCAACAAAAATCTAAGAAAAGATGATGCTAAAAAAGACTGCACACTTGCTAGCGGAAGAGCCGACATTGACACACTGGCTACTATGCAAGAGAGACACAGAGCAGCCCTGTCATCCAAATTCAGATCTGCATTTTCAATTCTCAAGACAAAGCTGGACACTTTAAAGTGGAGGACCAATAGCAGCTAATTCAATCCCTCGATTCAAATGCCAATGGAGCTTGTAATGGCTTTGAGGCAATGGAGGTGACTGCTCTGCCCTCGCTAACAACAACATTAAGCTCATGGCTAAGGCTATGGAGCTAGAGGTCCGTACCACGGCCACCCAAAATGGACAATATCAATGTATCATCCCTAAGTGACCGATACACAGACGCTCTAGGAGCTCGGATATACTGACAGCAATCCAGTTTTCTACTCAAAGTTGTAATTGTTTATCAGAAAGTTTTCTACATAACGTGTTCATTAGGAAACAAATTGCTTCAGCAAAAATATTTCTTCATTTATTATTATCATTATTATTAGTACTATTATTAGTACTATTATTATCATTATTAAGTTGTTAATGCTGCTTCAAAGAGCCCAGTAGTGTCTGACTGTGAAACACCTCCCCCTGCCTTAGGTCAATGTTGTTTTTATTATTTTCATTATTATAATCATATTCTTCTTTATTTTCTCTTTTTACTATTCTTTACTATTATCTCTTCCGTTTATATGCTGTTCCAGCTTTGGACAGTTTTTACAGAAAATGTACATTAAGCATAATCGTTAAGGGGAGACTCGAAGTCAGCTGGGTAGACCAATTTTAACCAAGAACATTTTAGTACTAAAGCAAGGAGGAGGCAATTTTATTCAGGAAAGGTTTTCAGGTTTCTCATAGTAGTAGGTGCTTTAGAATCTGTATAAATAACATTTGTGAACCTATATTCACCCAATTTTGCCGACCCGCTCTTTTTTTTAGAAGGTATTCAATGTGATTCCAAACATTTCAGATACACACATTGTAATGGTGGGGGTGATTTTAACTTTACACTAGATCCCATTTTAGATAAACTCAAAATCTCTCCCAACAATCCAACTCCAACGTCTGAATACATTGATAGACAACCTAAACTTAGTAGTCATTTTGAGACTGACACATTCTACCGATAGAGATTACTCATTCTTCTCTCTGGTCCATAAGTCTTACTCACGCATCACCTATTTCTTGATAAATTCTAAATGGTTATCATTTGTCAAAACTGTTACATACCACCCCATTAAAATGTTGGATCACCCAATACTGTCCATGGAACTGAAAATTGGGGAGTTTAGAGCTGGTAGTCGCCAGAGGTGCTTCAATTCCTTATATCTAGCTGATGAATAGTTCACTGACTACTTGCAAGAACAAATTTCCCACTTTATCACAGAGAATGACCAACGATGTCAATGACTCAGAGGTCATATAATAGTAATATAATATAATAAAAGGCCTTTGTCTCTAATAAAAGGAAAAGGTAGAGTAGCAGACTCAAAGATATAGTGACCTCTCAAACCACTCCAAAAGTAAAAAAACAGATTTCCACATCATGAACCCATTCCTAAACAGCACCCAGCTCCCTACTTTAGACAAAAAAGCAGCAAAGGTGATGGATGCTGATATAACACTAAACAAGATTAAAACCGCTACTGTATCTCAATTCCCAGATAACAAAGCCGAAGAATCTGTGCTAATTGCCTTGGATGTTAGAAAAGGACTTTGATTACATTGAAAGGAAGTTCGTGTTGTCCATTTTAAAATATTTTGGCTTTTGTAAAGAGTTTATTATCTGGTATTATCTATGAACACCCTCAAGCGTCAATTATTACTAACGATGAGATTTCACAGTCCTTTCATCTTCAGAGAGGTGTTCGCCAGGTTTGTTCCTGTTTCCCTAATCTCTTCAATTTAGCCATCAATGTTCTAGCCAGCCCAATTAGAGCAAGCCATTACAATGTCCCAATTCAAATTCACAACACAGTTAACTATTTCTGTCTATTTGCAGATGAAATAACAATATTTTGTCGCACTCCAAAACATTCATCTCAGCACTATTACCCGTTAATACCCACTAATACAGTTTTGAGAATAACACAAATATTTATTTTCACAAAGTCTGTTGCCTCCATATACTCCAGAATGTTATGAAGAGTGATCATATGAATCAATTGTTCTGAACGGGCATGTTTAGAATGGACACTGCACTAGTATATGAAAATAACAAGTACTAATAAGAGGAGGCAGAGTCCAAGTCTTCAATGTCCAACCCTTTCTCCTTCAAATTATGTTTATATCCTACTAATTTGCAACAGCAAATAGATTTAAAGGAAACAAAAGGCCACTCAGATTTAGTTTTTATCAACATAATAAGAAAAATGTTTTTAATGGATGTACATTGTTAAATTTTATAACACAGATTAACACTGGTCGAAATTAGGAAATCGGGTTGACTGTGAAGAGACAACTACGAGCTGCAGGTTTACTGTTCGAATGTAAGTAAGAAAACCATTGTTAAGATGGCGAAATGGGCAAAAAAAAAATCCTGGGCCATGAAGCACTATACTATAACTAGAAAAAGGTCTTAACCTTAACATCTTGGGTTCATAATGCAGGGCTTCAAATAGTCTAAATTCAGGGTTCCTCAACTGAGCAACTGTCAAACAAGGAGGATGCTCTTTTTTACTGGAACTAAAGTTTTGGACTTGCACAGAGCGATCGTTTGCAGCGCCATTCAATACACTCTGGTGTACGGCAAGTTGGCCAGATTCATCCTACAGCAAGATAATGACCCAAAACATACCTCCAGGCTATATCAGAACTACCTTAGAAGAACAGTCTCACTATTGAGCTGGTTAGGGATATGTAGACAAAACCACCATATTTAACTTCCTTTTTACATAATTTTTTGCCTTTACTAGTGAGTAGACAGCATAATGTACTTTGACTATAATCATTTAGTAGTAACACGATGCAGAAGTACTGTTGATATTGTTACATGGTAATCATAAATAAAGGATAGTTCCAATTTATCACAATTTGGGTCCTTTTTTTCTAGTTTTGACCATAATATATTCAAGGCTGGCAGGTCACTGCCAGAGACACCAAGAGCTGACGGCCAGCAAACTTGTGCTGTGGGAGCCAACACACGGGCACCGATCACGAGGGCGTCCCGCAATAACATAAGTGGATGTACAAAGTAAAGATGCGGGAGCAGAAAATACTGGCGAGCTAGCCAGATGCATGGAGGATCGGGATGACTGGAAGCACCGATGGAGGGCCCGTCTGAGGACGACCTAGTAGTAAAAACAATAATTACTCACCAAGTTAACTGTTGAGATCTTGGAACATGGCAAAATCACTAAAAAGAAGTAAGGTGGGACAGGAAACACACACAGTCTGATGATCAACAGGTTATAAACAATCAGTTTATTTAGATTATCTAAACAACTTTTTATAGAGGTCAAACCAAGGGTGCTGTTGATAATCCCTCTTTCAACATGAAAATGTTGTGTGAGCACAACTACAGTCAGTACAACAAGGCTCTGTTCAAAATCACATACTAACATACTCTTCATATTTAGTATGATGTAAAAATAGAGTATGTATTGCCAGTATGAGAAGTGAGTTTACTGGAAATATTCAACCACCCCAAAATGCATTGCAGCTCTACAGAATAGTGGACTGAGAGGCAGAGGGTTAACATGATTAACCATTGTATTCTAAAATATTTAATAACTTTGCTTTCTATTAAAATAATAAGTTGATAACTTGAAGTTTGTTTTATATGGAAGTTCGCGGACATATCCTGTTCAAAGATAACTCTTAGATTCCCTACAGTGGTGCTGGAGGCAATACCTAGGTAAGGCCATCCAGGAAAACTATATTTTTAGATAATCTGTTTCAGAGGCATTTTGGGCCAAGTACAATGACTTCAGTTTTGTCTGTTTAACATCAGAAAAATTCAGGTTATCTAGGTTTGAATGTATGTTTGAATTTTAGATTGCTGATTTGGCACAATGGATAGGTATAATTGGGTATCATCTCCATAAAAAATAAGTTTATGGAATTATCCCTAATAATGTTGCCAAAGGAAGCATACATAAGGTGAATAGAGTTGGTCCAAGTACAGAATCTTGTGGGACTTCATGACTGACTTTGGCTTGTTTGAAAGATTCATTGTTAACATGTACACACTGAGTTCGCTCAGATAAATACGGCTTAATCAGTTTAGTTTAATTCCTTTAATGCCAAATAAATGTTTCAGTCTCTGTCACAGAATGTTATCTAACAAGACAAGAAAAGAAACAAGTTCTTTGTCTAATGCAATTAGAAGGTCATTTTTAACTTTTACCAGTGCTGTCTCTCTGCTATGATGCATTCTAAATCCTGACTGAAAAACTTCCAATAAACTATTGTTATATAAAAAAATAAATCACATAACTGTTTTGCAACTACTTTCTCAGGGATCTTAGAGACAGTTACTTTAAATGACTGTGGTTCATAGCCTGATAATAAGGACAGGTGGATTATATCCAATAAGGAAGTATTAACTAAGGGTAAAACGTCTTTAAACAGCCTTGTTTGAATGGGGTCTAAGAGGCAGGTTGATGACTTAGGAGAATAAATGGTCTTTCATATATCTGAAAGGCTTTACCTATATTGTAGCAAACCTTAAATAACAGTAGTCATCTCAAATGGCTTTAGATGCACACAAGTTTGCAAGTCAGGATCACAATTACAATTGAGATCATGTATGAAATGAATTACTGCTACAGGTTACTGTATGAAGCGCGTGCTTATGCTGGAAGGGGCTGAGGACCGAAAGGAGAGAGAGAAAACCTGCAGGAGAAGGGCTAGTTATTTTTTAATTTTCCAGAAAACACCATACCCTGGGGTACCCCTTAAATCACAATATACTAAAAGGTTATTATAGAATGTTTACCCAATGCCTAAAATAAAGTTAGATGAAATCAAAAGTACTATGGCTTTTTCTCCCTGTTTTATGGTTTTACATGGTCATCTGTAAACGACCATGTCCACTCGACAGAAATGTCGCTCTTACTAATGTTTAAAAAAAAAAAAAGACTTCACAGCAGATATCAGCACGAGCAGCCTGTCATCCTTTGAGACAAAAAATGACTGTAAGTTCGAATTCCACGAAGGGAGATATCCATCCTAGTTATAAAGAGATATAATGTGCTATAGGAGGCTTTATGAGTTTCCTGTCCAGAGCAGGAGCCATTACTCAAGTCATGTCAGTGCTGATCTCAGCCCCAACACTGCTGTCCCCACTAAATGAGGAGCCAAATAAAGGAAACACACAGCTATTTCCCTGCTGATCAGGCTGCTGTTGCCGCTGCTAGGTGAACAAATATTTAGGGGCCAATTCCATCTGATATACTTGATGTAAGTATTTGCCCTTCAATTTCCCTTTATAAGTTGTAGCAGAAAACTTGAAACATTTATAAATACAACTTTTAATCCTTTCCTTTTGCTGCTCAGTGATCCCCAATCGTTCAGAAAGTTTGGTTTGGCCAAACAAGTAGAAGAAAAATAAGAGGAGGAAAAAAAAAGGACGCAAAGTCACATTTAAAAGAAAATAGCTAATTAAAGGAATAATAATGATAACACTGGAGAAAATATAAAAACAATATAATAATATTATAAAAAATAAGTGTGACCCCAGGGTGATATATACATATCTAATCTTTAATAACATCTTTAAAAAAAACTGATATAAATCTATCAAAATGTTTTTTTGTCCATCCTTCTCTAACTTTCAGCAAATTGTAGCAGTCCCTCTGAACATGTTTGTGGTGGAGTGTGGAGGATGAGTTCAAGAGTCTCATGGCCTGTAGTATTGCGGATACTTCTGCATAGTTTGCCAGATGGCAGCAGGGTGAACAGACCTGTTCCTGGGGTGGGTATTGATCTTAAATATCCTTAGGACTCTTCACAGGCACCTATTCCCACCAATATCACTGATGCTTGATATATGAGTACCAATGATGTTCTGGGCAGTTGTATTCACCCGCTGGGCCGTGCACAACTCATTCCAGATTGTAATGCTTCCTGTCAGGATGCTTTTTATTGCACCTCTGTGAAAGTAACCAAGAATGGAAGAAGGATTTTTGCCTTCTTAAGTTTCCTTCAGAAATACAGCCAGTTTCTTTAGCTTTTTTCATCGGGATGGCGCTGCTCCCCAGGCACTGTATAAGGGTTAGGGTTACCTAACCCTAACCCTATTCTATTCTATTCTAACCCTAAACACTAGGATGGGTTAAATGCAAATTTGGGTTGAATGCAAATGTTATCATTTATTTCTCTAGATTTCTAAGATTGGAGGTCCACATATCTTGCCCTTACGTCAGGTGGAGCTGCTGCTGTCCACAGTGCAGTTGTCGTGTTTACCGGAGCTGTCCGCAGTGCTGAAGGGAGGTTGTGATTGTCTGCAAGAGATGCAGCTTTCTTTGTACCCTCATAAATGTGTTTAATCTGTACACCCAGTGAAAACAGGTGTGTTACTATTTTTTTTAAGTGTCATTGGGTCTTAATCAGCAACATTCCCCTAAATGTCTCCTAAAGTCAACTCCAGATGCACCAAACACACAGCAGTATATAGAGTAATTTAAATTAGCTCCATCTTCCCCAGCTGCAACATTAAAGTGACAGGTAAATTAATCTACAAATAATTATAATACAATAATATGATCTACATTCATCTGAAATGGGCCATTCTACATGAGTACTTTTAAAGTACTCTACATATATTTTGATGCTTATACTTTTAGTATTTCTACATTGGGGTGGTTTTACTTAAGTAAATTATCTCAGAACTTCTTGTTGCTGTTATATAAACTTAAACAAAGTAAACATGTGATCGTCCAGAGCGTTAGTACTGGTGTTACAGGAAAATCAAAAAGCATCTAAAAGCAGAATGTAAGCCATTCAGAAACTCTACGCATGCAATATCCAAGAGTTTGTGTAGTCTTAATTGGTATCAATGGAGTGTTTCCTCAGCCCACAAATTGAATAATCCTAATTAGTAATTAGTAATTAATTACTCTAAAACATAGTCAAATCTAAATTTGTTTATATGATATTCATGCATTTATTTTAATGTTCCTCAAATGTTAAAATGTTTCCTTGCGGACTGTTTAAACAAGAGTTTTTTTCTTTCATAGGTAAGAGTGCTCTTGACGCCAGACTAGTTCTTTTTCCTATTTGTTTTTTAAGCAATAAGCCTGTGGTTTACATTAATTTTACAATAGCTACGGTGTGTTGTCCATTTCTTTTGATATAATAGTGGATAGACTTCAAATGTTATGCTGCAATCAAGTTTTTAGGGGGTTAGATATTAATATTGTTGCTTGATTTTACAAACATCACCATATATAATTTCCCACACTGGAAAATTAAAGAATATGTTCAGAGTCTTTCAAGATTATTGTAATAGAATACTATATTCCATGTGCACATTGAAAGAAATACTCCGAACCAATAGTTTTCAATTACAACCTCTAACAAGCTATGCGGTGAAATACGTGAGGTCACTCCTTGTACCAAGAAAGATAAGAAAGATGAAGCTGTCGTTTGTCCTGCCTTACATGTGCAACAAAGCTAAAGTAAGTAAGGAAGATATCAATCACAGTCTTTACACACCTACAGTTGTTTTCTTTCTTCTATAAATAATGAAATCATTTTGTCACGTTTTTGTCTTTGTTTGACAGTACAGCTGAATGTAGACAAAAAAAGGGGGAGAGAGAGGCGAGGACGTGCAGAAAAGGGCCACTGGTCGGAATCGAATTCAGGCCTCTGCATTAAGGACTTGGCACATGGGGCACCCACTCTACTAGTAAACCAAGGCAGCCCACACACATACAGTTCTGAGAAGAGATCCATACAGTCAAACTGGATTTCACCACATAAAATGTACTTGTGTGGTTTTGGGGAAAGCATGTGGGACATGAAGTACTATGGGTAGTCATCCCTCCTTCTTTGCTGCATATATTATTTTGCTGTGAAGTTATACAAACAACAATTTCAACAACAGATATTTCCTGAATTAGGAGGTTATTACTGTCCCCTCTTTTAAACTAGCCACTGAAGAACCTCGCGATTTTGCGTTTCACACTCATAATACTACATTTCATGTAGACACAATTTCAGATTAACCTCCAAATAAAGTGGTAAAGTGGTTACAGCACATGACTAATCACACCTGTCGTCAAAGCTTTACTAATGAAGCCTTCTCAGACACGGGTGGTAACACTTCTCACTACTCTCCAGTGTTAGGAGAGTCACCACTTCTAATATGGTCATGTATTCTCAAGGACGGTTCAATACTGGGGCCCTCATTTATTTAGAGCTGCCTCTCAAATTGGCCAACCTGATACATTCCTCAATGCTCTGTGCAGGCCTGTATCAGTGTACATGAGATGTGTTTGGCCAAGCGTGGTCAGTTTGGTGAGATTTTGATGTCCTGGATCCGTCTTTTTCATATATGTTAACCTTATCATTTATGTCCTAAGGATTGTCCATGTTTGTTGTAATTTTATTATGTTGTTTATTCTGTACACAGGACATCTATTGAACGTCTGTCTGTCCTGGGAGAGGAATCTCTCTTCAGTTACTCTCCCTAAGGCTTATTTTCATTACTCCAAGGTTAATTGAATTTTTTGCTTTACTGGTTGTAAAGCCCCTGAGGCAAATTAGTCATTTTTGATATTGGGATATATAAATTAAATCTGATCGATTGAATTCATTATATAATCCCAACAAGTCGTCAAACCTTAACGTTTTCTGATCTGCCACCTTTTGAGGAGCAGCCCTCCTGGTATACTAAAGGTAATATTCAAGGTCATCTTAATTGCAGAAATATTGTAGTTCTTCATCAGGAGAGGATGAGGTAAAAACAATACTGCCGTATGAAATAGCTCTCCACAGCGGTCTCTAGAGAGCTGGACCGCTGCTAAGGATGCCGTGGCTTCTGTTAGCACATCAATATCTTCCCTCTGGAGACATCGACAGGAAAGGCTAAAGGAAGGAAATCTGTTCTCACATCTTTACTGTAGAGAGGAGCAAGAGGAAACCAGAGAGCATCAAGCGGCAATTTCTCACAATCACACCTACAGATGACCTCTGTGTTAGCAGAGAACAAGTACAACAGACATGGGTATACAGCAGACGAAGAGATATTTTACTGAGAACAACATTATATTTTAAATTACTGCTTAGATCAAATAAAGAGCTGACTTCACCTCAGGTCAGAAATGATTTTATTTGATATTATGAAAGAATCTGCGACCTGGTCCACTCTGTAAAATGGCAGTAGGAAAAACGCTCCTGCTGAGAATGCTGACCCGCTTATAAGAGTCTTTGTTGCTGTGTTACACTTTTCTTGTGGCACCTCTTCGGGGTGTTAGGAGGGGATTAGGCTCAAAGGAAATTCACTGTTACTAGGTTATGTATTCAATTAATTATCTCCTTAGCGGGCATCTAACTATATACGTCTGCTACTCTGTCAGTAAGTAAACGTCTACAGATCTCGGCATCGGCAAATTGAAGAAAATCCATGTTCACAGAGAGAGGGAGAGGGAGAGGTTCAGCCTTAACGACCCCAGCAAAAACAATGAAGAGGAGGTGATAAAAGTGAACAGAAAGTGGCTTGGCCCTAAGCCTTTGCTGCTCCCTAGAGACTGCACAACACACACTCAGAGCATCAACCAGAGCTACACTTAGGCAATTATAACCAGCAGTGCACTGATTTTAAGCATTAACAACCATGATTCTCAAAATGGTTATATTCCTGTGGAGTTTTTGACTTCTAGTAGCACTGTGGAGCTGTTTTTTATTGAGTGAGTCCCCATTGTGTTTGTCTCATGCATACAAATGAGGAGCCATGTGCACACAGGTGACGCAATACACATTCCCTCCAATGATTTCCCATTATTCCTCTGATATACAGGTGTTGATTGTAAAGTTGGCATACAGTTTATTTTAGTTGTTCTCAGCAGGCTGTGAGACTCACTTTGAAGTATAAATGGTATTTTGTTTTATGAAAAAATGATCAAAACGAGTGTTATAACATCCGGGGATGATGAGTTAGTAACATACAGTATATCTCAAAAGTGAGTACACCCTTTAGATTTTTGCAAATATTCTGTTATATCCTTTCAGGGGATAACATTATCCTACTGAAACTTTGATATAACTTAAAGTAGTCAGTGTGCTGCTTGAATAACAGTATAGATTTATTGTCCTTTGAAAATTACTCAGTACACAGCTGTTAATGTCTAAACAGCTGGCAACAAAAGTGATTACACCCCATAGTGAACATGTCTAAATTGTGCCCAAAGTGTCAATATTTTGTGTGACCACCATTGTTATCTAGCACTGCTTTAACCCTCCTGGGCATGGAATTCACCAGAGCTGCACAGGTTGCTTCTGGAATCTTCTTCCACTCCTCCACGACGACATCACGGAGCGCACGGATGTTGGACACCTTGCACTCCTCCACCTTCCTCTTGAGGATGCCCCACATGTGCTCAATTGGGTTTAGGTCTGGAGACATACTTGGCCAGTCCATCACCTTAACCTTCAGCTTCTTCAGCAAGGCCGTTGTCATCTTGGAGGTGTGTTTAGGGTCATTATCATGTTGGAAAACTGCCCTACGGCCCAGTTTCCGAAGAGAGGGGATCATGCTCTGCTGCAGGATGTCACAGTATATATTGGAATTCATGTGTCCCTCAATGAAATGCAGCTCCCCAGTGCCGGCAGCACTCATGCAGCCCCAGACCATGATGCTGCCACCACCATGCTTGACTGTAGGCAAAACACATTTGTCTTGGTACTCCTCACCAGGGTGCCGCCACACACGCCGGACACCATCTGACCCAAACAGGTTTATTTTGGTCTCATCAGACCACAGGACATGGTTCCAGTAACTCATGTTCTTGGATTCATTGTCTTCAACAAACTGTTTGCGGGCTTTCTTATGCATCGGTTTCAGAAGGGGCTTCTGTCTGGGGCGACGGCCATACAAACCGATTTGATGCAGTGTGCGGCGTATGGTCTGGGCACTGACAGGCTGACATCCCACTTCTGCAACCTCTGCAGCAATGCTGGAAGCACTCGCACGTCTATTTTTGGAAACCAACCTCTGGATATGACGCTGAGCACGTGGACTCAACTTCTTTGGTCGACCCTGGCGAGGCCTGTTCCGAGTGGAACCTGTCCTGGAAAACCGCTGTATGATCTTAGCCACTGTGCTGCAACTCATTTTCATGGTGTTGGCAATCTTCTTATAGCCAAGGCCATCTTTGTGAAGCGCAATAATCCTTTTTTTCAGCCGCTCAGAGAGTTCCTTGCCATGAGGTGCCATGTTGTCCAGCATTCAGAGAGAGTTGTGCCCAAAACACCAAATTTAACAGCCCTGCTTATCATTTACACCTGAATCCTTGTAACACTAACGAGTCACATGACACCAGGGCGGGAAAACAACATCATTGGGCACAATTAGGACATGTTCACTATGGGGTGTACTCACTTTTGTTGCCAGCTGTTTAGACATTAACAGCTGTGTACTGAGTAATTTTCAAAGGACAATAAATCTATACTGTTATTCAAGCAGCACACTGACTACTTTAAGTTATATCAAAGTTTCAGTAGGATAATGTTATCCCCTGAAAGGATATAACAGAATATTTGCAAAAATCTAAAGGGTGTACTCACTTTTGAGATATACTGTACATTTACATAAATGCTTACATATAGAGAGGGAGAAGAGGGGAGGGAAGGGAGGAGAGAGGAAGAGAAGGAGAGCAGGGAGGTGTCCCCCGGCAGTCTAAGCCTATAGCAGCATAACTAGGGGCTGATCCAAGGCAAGCCTGAGCCAACCCTAACTATAAGCTTTATCAAAAAGGAAAGTCTTTAGCCTGTCGGTGTCTGCCTCCCGAACACAAACTGGAAGCTGGTTCCACTGGAGAGGAGCTTGATAGCTGAAGGCTCTGGCTCCCATTGTACTCTTAGAGACTCTAGGAACTACAAGTAACCCTGCAGTCTGGGAGCGCAATGCTCTAAAAGTCTAGACTAAAACTTAGGATATCTCTTGCAGCTTCAATTCTAATCATTCTTTTTTTAAATCCAACTTTATGGATGTGTTATACTAAATCACTAATAGTATTCCTTCAATAACATGCATTATTATTAAATAGTGCTTCTTAACACATTTTTGTTGCAGAGGTGAACTGTAAGAACATTTAAATAAAAGACTGATTTAAATTGGAGGAAAAAGTTATTGTTCTCTTTGCTCAATCAAAACCATAAAACAACACATTTATGCTAACTGTTCCTTTTGTACTATTTGTATAAATCAACTCATCAGGTAACTTGCTTGAGAGCATCAAGGGCTTACCAGTTCAGTGTGCTCTCCTTTGTGTAAGGTCACTTAAGCTGATAATAATATTATTGATAATTATCATCATTATTACTATTATTAATAATAATAATATTATAGTGTTTATTAATATATCTTTAAATCATTATTACTCGTCAAATATGTATCGTTCTAAATTCTTAATTTCACAGGCTGTTAAAAAATAACACTTGGTTTCAGTTTATTTGTATTCTTTCAGCATTTTTGTCTCTGCACTCCTCCTCATAAATGCTAAATGCCAGCCAAAGCATACTGGGCTGCTCCTAACTTCAGGGCAGATGTTTTGCCTTCCAGGCATTTCATGAATCCATTTTACGAGGCATTCATTGTGTGTAATTGCTCTTATAATAGCCTAGTCCCTCCATGGTGAAAATAAAACCAGTCAGAGGTGAAAGTGCATCTGCTTACTGCTCCATGTTTGATGGAAAACATCTTACAAGCTGAACCGCAAACTGTGACCACAAACCAAATGAAGGCATCCTAATCAAATGTGACCTTCTCCTTGTCCAATCACCCCATGTTAATAATGGTTTTCACTTCTCTGCCCAAGGTTCTCTCTCACTCTCATTTGCTCCTCCCTGAGCCCTCACAAAGTAACACTTCAAATGATAATCAAAAATCGAATGAACGCGACAAAGTGAATTAACCATCATCAAGGTAATGGTCATTTAACTTCAGTGCCACCATTGTCTCTTCACTTTCCCCCTCAGAGAGGCTGGTAGAATCTCCAGGGACTGCTAGGTCTTAAAACGATAAAACATAATGCAATTGAAATAATAATCCAGTGATATAACAATACACCACTTTGCAGAAGCCATTTGCGTAATGTAAATGGTCTGCTTTTATATAGTGTGTACTTTTACCTTTGATACGTTAAGAACATGTTGCTGATGATACTTCTAACACTTACTTAAGTAGGGTATTGAATGCTGCACTTTTACTTGTGATGGAGAACTTTTCAATTGTGACAATTGAAACTTTACTTGAGTAAATGATCCGACAACTAAAGTCTTTACATTGGAATTTATTTCAATAATGGTTGCATTTGAATGACAGAATTAGGTATTTATTTTTGTGGAAAGAGAAACATGACAGGTCATTGCCCAGCCTTGCCCTAGTTTTTTCTTAGCTATGAAAGGTAGTTTGTGTTGTACCAAATGTTTTAATGTAATAAGTAATGAATAATGTTTTGATGTCAGTCTATCAATTACCTGTTTACCAGTAGCCAATCTAGGAACCAAAAGGTAGTCTGCCAATAGTGTGTCCACTGCCTCTGGTCAAATGATCCTAGCTTTGCACTTTATAGCGGCCCCTCGAGAATCGAAAGTGAGGCATGAGGCAACCCCACACTGTGGCAGATTTATTACCAGAGCTTGTTATAACAACTTCTGAAGTAACTGAGAAGCACGATTATTAAACACACCTCTGTGATTGACTATTGGAAAAACATGGAAGATAATGGAGCTACAAAGGCACCTCAAGTATGCAGTGATTGTAAATCTAATACCCCCTTCAGCAAAACAAGAGGACAGTCACAAATAAATGAGGATGCTTTTCTGTATTGATTGACCTAGTGTAATATTAGAACAAGGATAAAGAAGTTCAGCTCATGAATGTATTCTTTATAACATTTGAAGCTGCTCAGTCTCATGCCTCAGTTTCCAAAAGAAACAGAGATCTCAGTACTGCCCTGGACTGGTGTACCGATCCTTCACAGTGTGTGAGCCAAAGATGTAGAAGCTGTACACACACACACAAATACACACACTCCTTAATGGTATATATATTCTCCTTTCATGTATTTTAGCTTTAAAACAAATATTTCAAAGTACGTTTGGTCTTCAATTACTACATCCTGATTGGGCAGTGAGTACACCCTGGTATCAAAGTGGCAATAATCTTGATAATTGAACCCATCATGGTGGTAGAACCGAATTTGGTCCCAATGCAAAATAATAATAATAATAATAATAATAATAATAATAATAATAATAATAATAATAATAATAATAATAATAATAATAATAATAGTCACATTTTTCTTGGGCTGTCTCAAGTATGAGACAAGTATGAGACAGCCCAGTGTCACATATTGATGCCCTCTGATTTAAACACATACATTACGCAAAATATATTCTGTATTTAACTTCACCACCTCTGGGGTGCCAGCTTATCATCGCTTGTGGGAACCCAAATCTTTTGGATACTGTTCTTGGTCAGCTCTCTGTGCATTCCTTAAGGACTGGAGAGCAGCACATTTCAAGGGAACAGAAATAATGAAAAAAGGACAGAAAAGAGTAAGTAATCATGATAGTAATAATATTTAAAGCAAATTTCCTGGAAATTTGATCAGTAGTTGTGTTTATCTTGCTTTAAATCAGACGGACCAACAAATTTGCCCTGAGGCAATCTGAAAGTGTTCCAGGCTAGTACTCAAGGGGAGCACTTAATAGGTACAATTACAGAGCTTTAATTTAAAATGGACACATAGATCACAAAGCTTCCAATTTGGTATGACAGTATATGCTGACAGCTAACATTAACATCTGACACTCCACAGTGTTGAGTTCAGTCCCTCTGTCTTGGCTTGTAAATAAAAGGCAGCAGTGTCTCCTAAGAACAGCGAGATCAGAGACCAGTGGGACAAAACAATACTGCAAAGTCCAGAGGCAGAAAACAATAACATCCGACTAATCCTGTAGGAGACAACCCACAGCCCTGTTACATACCCTGTCTCTCTCACACACACACGCACACACACACACACACACACACACACACACACACACACACACACACATACACACACACACACACACACACACACACACACACACGCACGCACACACACACACAGCAAACAAACATGAGCAGTTTCTTCCCCTGGAGATACTAGCACTAGTACAGCTCCACCGCCTGACCTCACTTGTTTTATACTATAAATAGTGTGTATATGTGTGTCTACTGTGATCATAGTTGAATTCCTGAACAGCTGGTGTCTGTTTACTCAAAGTGCTGTTGTATTTTTACGTCTTTTAAAAAAAGAAAATGATAACACTGACTTGGAAGGTTGCCGGTGTATTTAATAAAGTGGCCACTAAATGTATGTGCCAAATACATGCAACCCCCGAGGTCTGGGGCTCGACACACACCAGACAACGTCCTATCCGTACAAGGACCTATAACTGATCAATTCTTCAGAATTATTACATTTTGACAGAGTGTTTTTATTTGAACCGGAACAGCTTTTCAAGCCTTTACCGCACCGGTTTAGCGGCCTACAGACGTGAAGCAATCAAATCTGTGCATTGAATGTTGATAAGCATTGCGACTCAGGTGAGATTCACATACACAGAAAAGTGATTTCACATGACGTGCTCTAAAAAGAAAAGTAAACAGCAAAACAGAGCTTTTAATCAAGAATAGACTTGTATATGTTTATTCTACCAACGGGTAGTTAGAAAATAAAAATAAAACATATGTTCCGAAAACACAATTGTTCTCGGAGACAGCAAGTAGCCCTGTATATCTTGAAGATGTTAGGCTCCACATACAGCTGTGAGGCAGCTTTCTCCACTATGAACATTAATGAAACCGTATATCATTATAGCGCAAGTGTATGAGAATAGCACTTAACTCCATTTAAACCCATACTTAAAATCCTTGCAGGACAAGCTCTCTCCTCTCACTGAACAAGAGAGGGGAGCTAGAGCCAATGAGAGGATTCCACATTCAAGTCAGTCAATAACTAAATTAAATTAAAAATTAAAAATATCAATAAATTAAAAACATTTTTAATTAAATAATATGTATAATTGGAAAATAATTGGAATAACTCATAAACATAATATTTGTAATGATGTATCATCAAGCAAGTATATCCATAGTTTTCATATTACTAGTTATTAAAAATAAAAAGAATAGTTATGTAATAGGAAAATAACTTAATATGAATACATTACATCGATATGAATACACAAGGGGCTCTGAAGAGATGCACACAGTATCTGAATTTATACTTTAATATTTGTGTGGTTTATTAATATTTTCTTAGTGTTTTGTCACCTGATTGGCACAATGTGCCTATAAGTCAGGTCTGAACACACAGACATTATACACAAATTGCTGCAATCAGCGCTACTCACATATTCCAGTGATGGTGGATGTCTTTTGTATGGTTACAGTGCAAACACGAGTGACTTGTTGTTAATGCCGCTGTAAATCACTTTTTGTGTTGCATATCATAAACATTTAAGAAATTATGTTAACAAAGGAAACACATAGTTGTGCTTAATATTAAGTTGAATATTCAGACATTTAGCAAGGTTCAACCCTTAATAACAATTCATCGGTGTTCACCATGTTTGTTGCAGTGCAGGATGAACTGACTGCTGTTACACAGGTGTGCAGGTGTTAGTTTGACTTTATAATCAGTTATTGAAGCCTGGAGATTTGAAAAACCTGTGTAGATCCCACTTCCTGGCAACCTTCCAATAACTAGACGTCCGCTCTACCTCCTGAGCCATGCCGCCCCAGTACTGTGCACATGTAATATTCAGGGTGAAAGCACATTTTGTTCTTTATGAAAAGTCCAAAAGTTTTTTTCATATCATTTGTCTGGCTATCAAAAATTGAATTGCAGCCTTGGTTTATTTAATGTCAAAATACTTGCTCACTTACTCCAAATAAATGGGAAAATGAAACCCTGGAGGATAATTAGCTGAACTAGTTAGCTCTATAGCCTCTCAGTGAGATTGGCAGGAGGTTTAGTACTAATCTGACTCGGCATTAGCGAGGCTGTCTCCCTCATCAGTATGAGGATATTATAAGTATTAAACTGAACAGGCTGAGAGGAGGAGGCATGACAAGTGTTTGGCCTAAGAAATGCACTTCACACTTCTTGTTTTGTTGTGATTTCAAGTGTGTCAGTTTGTTCATCTCTGTGGATGTCAGTCAAGATACACTGAAGCAGGAGAGACACATGATTGAGAGCTTCTTCTATATAAAACCTAGACTTTCTTTTTGTGAATACAACGGATTAATGGATGAAACTTTTTCGTTTCTAACGGTTGATTGCATGAAACCTAAAAATATTATTGGTGTTCTTCCTGAAAATTAAACATTTTGGAATGAATTGATACTTTAACCAGAGTGGTGTCAGAGAATCCAATTGCATTTATACCATTTTTATAACATGCAAGCTAGTACTTGTGAGCTGGTCTTTGAAAGCCCCACCTTTAACCCCTAGAGGCTGCGATGTTCAATACACCCAAACAATACAAGGTTTTCAAAACATGCAACACAGTGACAACTCAGTGGTTCTTGGAGCCTGGAAAATGCTCTCATAGTGGTATTAAAACAATGCCATGCCATTTCATCAATATACAGTAGAAAGAATGACATAGTGTAGTGGCAAAACCTGTTAAACCCACAATGCTCTTGACTATTAACATTTTGGTCAAAGATTCCTGCGTGTTGTGCTAGTAATGGCTAATGTAGCCAGAAGCCTCTAGCATCCATCAGAGATGATGAGCTACAGACATCTTGTCTTCTCACTTCGTTCTAGCTCCACACCCCTAGATTTATTTTAATTTCAAACGTTTAGTGTTCAGCCTGACTCAAGTGACATCATTTATCAGACTTCACACAGCTCCCTCTGGAGCCACAAAAGGCTTTATACTACTTTTTCACTCCTGGAAACAGACTTTCAATGTTTAAGAACGCTGGACTTTCCTTTTCAATCAGCGTTATTGCCACTGTATTTCAGAAGTCACCTAGTCTCCAGGTCACGTTTAAATAACCGCCTCTATAAACCTCTTTACACAAATCAGCATTTTGTGGATTCCCTGGTTCTTCAGCACAACGCATCTTCCTTTCTTATTTACACGTCTCATAAATATGCAAAGTAGTTATGCCACAAGCATGGCAAAGTGCATCTTCTTCTTTAATTGGGGTATCCTTCTTTATCGCATACTCACTTTCTGTTTCAACTCTGCTAACTGTTGATCTGATGGTACAGCTTTGATAGAATGATTTACACTTCAATGTGACATTGTAACACTGAAGTAGGAGAGTCATATGAATCCCCAGGTGCATTCCTTTGTGATGCAGGAAGTCTCATAATGTCCACTGTGTTGCTCTCTAACCAGGAGAGAGTTTTCCATTTACCTTACCTGCAGGTGTTTGGACCCTGAGAGGGAACCATGGCACCTGGAGGAGACCCATGCAGATAACATGTTTTCACCTGCCACCTACACAGTTATGGTTTAGGTAAAGAAACTGCTTGGTTAGGATTATCTTCATCTCAACATGGCAACCCAATTTAGATGCATGTATGAAACAGGAAAATACATATGTGGTGTTTTCTCTATTCTAAGTATTGAAGCAATTGTAGATTTTATTTGTGAATTAACTTTTACATTTACCAATATTGGTTGAAGAATCAATACTGCATCATAAGTAATTATTATGTAAGATGCCACTTATGATGCAACATAGATTATTTTAAAAGAAATTAGACTTTCCACCGACAATGAAACGTTATGATAAAGCATTATTATAGATGCATATGTACTTCATTTGACTTAAAACATACAATCATAACTTGTGATACTGCATGGACTAATATATCATACTATGAGTCCTGACTATAGTGGATTGTTGAGGTGTGTAAAGGTGACAATAGGTAGTTAAAATGTATTAAAAACACCAGCAGTGAACTCTAACATCAGTTCATAACTACTCAAGGGCATCCATAAGACACTTATAATTCATTATAAGTCACATTATAATGTTATAATGTTGATATAGGAGTCATGAAGCATTATAAATGCATTATGATTAGCAATGAATGCCCTTATAATGCTCTATCAATGTGGTCTTCATCAAAAGTGTTACCGTGGTGTCCGTAGATAAATGGTTTTATGTGCCTAGGTTTTAATTTATGTGCCTCTGAAACCTCTGCAACCAAGCAGACTGAACACTAAACATCAGTGTATCTTTGTAGAACCAACATGCAGCTTACTCAGGAGAATCCACAGACCAGAGACTATTTCTTCAGCAGAAATTGATCTAGTAAAAAGAACTTCACAATGTGTAATGTTGAGTAACTGGGCAGTGGAAAGATACAGTGCGGTTAATTTACTGTGTAATGTTTTGAAATATAATTTCTTTAAACTCAGAGACAGAAATCTCAGAGACAGGCATATCAAAACCTGATCAAAACATCCCTCAAACTAAGGGTTAAACACCACTAGCAAGAAGTTGAAAATACTGTGCTTTTGTAATGCGAAGGGAGTGAAACTTACTTGGCAAATACAGAACCATACGTTGCACAGTTCTATATAAACCTCAGTGCAGTATTTTCTGCATTTACACATAATGCCGTTTAAGTAAATGAGTAATATATATGAGCATAATAATCTCTGTTATTTACCAAGCAGGTCCGTACTTCCCAACGGCTGCCTGTAGAGTATCGCGCCTGAGTAACCACATGTGCAGCTCCTGGCCAGTAAACGAGGTGGGAGACATGACTACACTACACACACACACGCATGCGGTTGTTGTTCTCAGACGAGAGAGTGTTTAACCACTGGTGTGTAACGTTAGTAGTAGTTTTCCCCACACTCCCTCGCCCCGCCACAATCGAAGACTACAAAGCATTAATGGTGATAAGTGCATCCTTACAGCTGTGACATTGTGCGACCCTCCGAAGGATAAGCAGATATGCCTAATAGATATATGGATGGAAGTCCAAGTCCTAGAAACCTGGAACTGACACCAACCAAATCTGAAACCAAGACTTCTAAATATGTCCAGGGGATAAACAGTATATAACAAGCAATAGTTACATGCAAGAAAGAGCCGAGCCACAGTGTCCACAGTATACTGATGCAGGAGGGTTGTTATGACAACCTGCCTGTTATTGAATGCTTTAGCAAAAGGTCACAGTGTGAATGTCTCTCAGCAGAACAGCACACAGTGTTCTAACTCATTCCACTGCTGTGCTAAGTGTGATGTACCCTGGCTAAATACAACATGATGACAGCATTAGTATGTGTCCGCATGCTCTGTCTGCTTTCTTACCTTTGAACTCCCTGAGGATGTGGACCTGGAGAAAACTCAGTGACGTAAACAGGACACTTTGCAACAACAAGCCATTTAATTGTATAAATAATATACATAATGTATGCATTAATATTGAATTTCTGCTGGGAGCATGGGTGTCAAACCAGTTCTCCTGTACTGTCTTCTTGCCTCCACTTCAGTACTGTAAATCTCTGAGTCAAATGCAACGTGACACTCAGTGAGGGGTAGGGACTGAGGGATGTTCTATCTGCTCCTCCCGCTGTCAGATACACTTACAGGTAGCTCACAGCCCGTCGTGTGTCATCCTGATACTCCCCTGGTGCCCCTCACAGCAGAGCCTCAGCCAGGCCTCAGAGCTGTAAGTAAGCCCACAGTAAATGGCCACTGCAGCATAAGTCCCAAGTGGCCATCTGGAAATGAACCGAGTAGCCACGAGTCAGATGGACAGCGCTGTGCGGGCCAGGAAGGGAATACTGCAAGGAACTATATATAATATAACTTTTTATACTGTATAGGTCTTTTTTGTGCTTAAACAAATAATATTAAAACATAATAAAAGTATACAGTGAATAGTAAATCCATAAAAAATTAGATAGAATAACAAATAAAGTAGTATGACTTAGTCCAGGTGATATAAAATCTTACAAAACAGTTAAAAGCCAAAAAAAAGAAAAGGAGAAAAGTCAAACTCAAGAAGCATAGATGCCTTTTGGAGTCAAAGGCCATGACAATTACAAACATTATTTTTTTTGTTTTGCAATTTCAAAGAATTTTTCAATATACTCGTGTTTATAAACGTGTTTTAGCTTGTGTTTAAAAGGAAACACATAAGTACAGGTGACCCCATGACAGCAAATGAGAACAGGGAGTACAAGAAAATAAGTGTAAACATTGTTTTAGCAGGTCAGAAATATAACTTTGGTATCAAAAACATTTATTGATTTAAACACTAAGTGATTTACAGAATTCAATCAATTATCTACATCTTGTTCTGGTCAAGAACTACCAGACATTCAACCCTTAGATGTTGTATCACAATGGAAAGCGCCAACACTCTGCGAATATAAGTGTGTTATTGTCTCTCTGCAGTTCATGTGTTCACACCTGCTCTTGGCTCAGTGTGTTTCTGTACAAGTCTACAGGGCTTTTTGACCAGTCCACACAAGGTTTCTCTGTGCAGCGGCAGACTGTAGTGGAGCAGGTGATTTATTCCACCTGTCAGCACAGCAGATGCTTCAGTCGGATATTTCAATGTTTTACCTCCAGCAGATGCCTCCTTTCATATATGGTGATTTACAGAATAAAGCCTGAAGGCTTAATGTCAATTATATTAACCCCAATCAATATTGCTTCTAATGGGCGTCCACCTAGTTCTTCATGTCTTATTGCACTTCAGCTGATTTTAAACACATAAATGACATATGTGTTCAAATATTCTCATGCTATAAGGGACTTCTAATTGAAAAGGAGTTTGTCAGGAATATATTATGTATTAATTAAATCAAATTAAATTACATTTTAATTATATAGCCTGATATCAGAAATTAAAAATGTGCCTCAGGTGGATAAGAAAAAACTCTGAAGAAATCTCAGGGTGGAACCCCTCTCCCAGGACAGAAAGACGTGTATCTGATGTCGTGTGTACAGAATAAACAACATTAAAAAAGAATGACAGCATAGACAATCCATATGACAAAAATGGTAACATGATCATAATTGAAAAAAGATGGATCCAGGAGATTAGATATAATCACCGCCATAGATGCACCAGTCTTTGTGAAGTGCTTGTCTCTCATTCATTTCAGTTGAAGACTGTATGACTGACATGTCCTGTTTTGGTGTGAGCTCTGGGTGGCTAAGGTGTTATCTTGCTCTGGACTGATGACAGAGGAACAGATAATATCACTACAGGTGTGTAATGGTACAAACAATTCACGGCTATGTGTGTACCTCTGTTTTGGGGACACGGTTCGGTACATTGTAGCGGGGCTCAAAACACTTTGTCCCAATACTTTAATTCTGTATTTTCTACGGTCAAGTGTGGCCACATATAGGCAGGGATAAATACTCACATATATAGCTTTATTTGTTACTTTGGCATAGTCTCAATCTGCAGTGGGAGGCTGCCTGAGTGCTGTAATAAGAACGACTCACCTTCCAGTCTGTTTTTGTTTCGCTCTGCGAGTTGACACACTCGGGTGATGTCCTCTTAAATTAAATGTGTGTAGGGTATCCGTGGACATACCCAGCTTCAGTTTAACAGTGTTGGCATACAGTTTGACACAAATCAGATCGGATATTGTGTACAACTGATATTTGACCAGTGCTGATTAAGAATGGTTTTCAGTATTTATTATAAAAAAGTGAATTTTAAACGGTAACGCCTTTTGAGAGAGCCACAATGGCCCAAGTAATTTCAAGTGCCTTTGTAAGTAACAGTGGCATGGGGCAACAAGAAATACACAATGATATGAAAAAGCAGAATTGTGCTTTCTTGATGGACCATTCAGCGCTTTCTCATCATAGGAGTTTGCAGTACAAGACGGAAAAAAGCCATGTTTTAACAAATGGCCCTGGCATGGGCACTCTATTGTATGCCTGGATACATCCTCCTCCCCTTCCATTAGCATGACAGCGCACATTCCTCTTATGCTGAACCCCAGGCCAAAGAGGAGGAAGACTCTCCCAGCGGGGCGCTCAACAGGTTGTTGCACTTGAAATGACAGATGGTATCATAGTGGAAATCCATCTATCTTGCGCTGCTGATCAATACATGTAATAAGAGCGACGACACTTCCTCATTTTCCCCTCACTGGTTTTTCAGTGCTGGGAGCTGCCTCTGATCGATGGCTCTTCAGCATGGTATTTGTTCAGCATATGTAATGGTCTAATGTAAACACCTTTTCACTCCTGTTTTGAGTAATTGGTGCGAAAAAACATAAAGAAGAGAGCTCTCTCAGCCTGGGTGATGGAGTGACAGCTGGTATTGATTTGATGAGGGCTGCAAACCCTGAAAAACTTGAAGTGTATCAACACTTGAACCTGACATATCGAATTTCCAAACCAATCAGTCTGTTTTTTTGTAGAAAGGCAGCCAAAGCCGATGCGTTGCACACTTGTACACAAAAGGGACTGCCAGGCGTGCATAAGTTTAAAATAAAGTTTTTGTTCTGAAAATACAGAAGCAGATTCACATCACTGCAACGCAGCTGTATACTGTCGGCTAGGTCTAGTGATAAACATTCACATGCACTCTTAAACTTTTATAAAATATCAAATATCAAAATGTCTGCCATATAGACATAAAACACACTCGGATTGATGATGTTTTGGACAAATACACAATTGATATTCTAGCAGGCTACCAGTGGTTACATTACTGACATATTAGCAAACAGGTGAAGAACTGTTTCAAATTCTTCATTTAACTGGTAAAACCAAAAGAAAACTCTGATATAAGTCTCATATCTGCATTACTGAAAGCGTTACACTTCATTATACATCTGTGTCACTACTTTTATACATATTTTCACCACTTTTACTCGCCTGAAAATACAGAACATTCACATCACTGCAACGCAGCTGCAAACTGTCGGCTAGGTTTAAAAATGATGCCTGTGCCCCTCATGCGACTCACCTTTCGGACCCCTAAGTGCCCGTGTGAGCTTTACTCATTCTGACCATGACTTAACCTACTAAAATATTACAGTTGCTATTGCACATGATCATATATCAGCAGATTACAAATACATCAACTACCACAAAATACAAAAGGGAAAATAATACAGTTTCCATGTGCATTAACATTCCAGCGTCCATTAATATGCCCAACAATACTGTGAGTCCCATATATGGACTGCATCGAAAACTAGCAGCATACATTAGGCCATCAGGCATGAATAGTAGTGTCCGTAAACATGAAATATAAAGTGAATACATATGCAATAGCACATATAAGTAAGTGGGAATTTATATATAAGTATTCTCTGAGCCACATTCATAAATTATATGGCTCACAAGGAAATACATTGCCAAGGCACACCAAAGACCAAGCCAAAATCTCGAGGCACACCTGTATTCATATCCGTGCAAAATACCCTCTCTAACACATAGTACCACTGTTATCACTCTGTGAACATTTAGTCCTTGTAAACTAGCTATTCTCCTTCACACTAGCAGAGAGCCTGTGTCACACTCTAATAAATGTGTCACACTCTAATATTTCCCACCATGCGCAAATGGCTAAAATGGGTTCGCTTTGACAGATTTCTTTTTTTAATGAATGTTTTATTTATATTTAGGCCAAAGCATATAAGACCTATTGTTTCTATAATGTGAAATAAGTGTGTAGGACACAGTACCGATAAAGTACAGTGTTTCCCTGCACTGCGTCCCTCCCCCCCTGAAATTCATTATTTTTATATATATTCACAACTCACTTTTCACATTGAACAGGTGCTCTTTTATTAAATAAACTAAACGCTTATGTCATTTATCTCATTTATGTGCACGTTTCAGTTGCTTTACGTATTTACATTCTCTCCTCTGCTCTGCTTCGCGAAGGGCGGAGCTCCACTTCCGAACCCACACACACACACGCGCGCGAGCACACACACTTACAGTCAGACAGAGCGGAGGAAAGGTGAGGAGAGAACTTAAAATATCTGTGCCACGCACGGACCTCATCCAGCCCAGGCAGTACCCCGCAGACCAATAAACCTAGGGGAAACACTGAAGTAAATAACAAATAATTCATAACCTTGTATACAGTTAAATGCAATAGGCCTAATTGTTTCAAAATCCCACGGCACACCGGGATTTGCATACTATTTGGGCACCACTGATGTATGTCATGTATTACCATGCAACAATAGGATAACCTTGACAAAATATAAAATATATATCCACTGTGATGGATTGGTAGCAAGGTTGAAGTCTGTGCAAGAGGGTTTTATAATATGGTGAAAAGAATGGAAAGCAATGGCTGACAGAGAAATATGCATAATTGTAGTGTGTTACTGTATATGTTATGTATTACATTTCATGTAATTTAGCAGACACTATTATCTAGAGCGACTTACAGTGATCTAATTATAGGGACAGTGATATGTGATATGACCTATGTGATTATAGCGATTCAAAACATAAATGATTTTCATGTTAACGTCTTATATATACTTACAAGAAAAAGAGTTATTCACAAACAAAAAATAGATTTTACATAATGCTTTATTTGTGCTTTGCAGAATAAATATTGTATTTAGATTAAGGAGCCTTAGAGCTGCTATAAGGCCATAGGGCAGTGTCCATCTTTCACATTAATCCTACAAATTTACAAAGCAAGCTTATTTTAATTCAAAATCCAATCCAATCCAGCATCTGCATTTCATATTCACTCATCCATTTAGCAGGTACAACCCTTTCACTGAGTCACACCACAATGACCTTTTCACTAGATAATGGTCCATGAGAGGCAGAGGTTGTGGAGCTCTGCTCCGTGCAGTCAAACCTTGGTCAGGATGATAGCAGTTTGATAGGTGGCTGCCTGCAAACAAATGACTGAGAGGTGGAAAAGATGTTGCATGTATTTCTCTCAGCGCTGAAGTACATTATATAAAGCATGTGCCTTGACCTGAAGGCTGCCATTATTAAATAAACCAGCCACGCAGAATGTGTTCCTTATGTATCATTGTTCTGTGGCAAACTCCGTCTATCTCCTGTGCTGCTCATGTGAGGAAGCAGAAATGTTTGCTGAATCTTGGGTCAAGTGTTGAGGGCAGATATGTGTGGCAGCAGATACAGTTTTTTTAATTTAATGTGAATTTATTTATATTCTGAAATTGTATATCACATTTTGATGCTTTTTTTCTTCAAAAAATGATGGCTGAAAGTTCACTAAGAATTGAGATGGAATGAATACTCTTGGTTTTAATGTGTGATTTGTATCTGGATACTGACGTCTGAGCAGGGGCCTTTGCAGTTATCCCTTTACTTATATTCTGCCAGCATTGTGATCTTATATCAGGGTAGAGCAGCTCATCCAGTAATGGCAGGGTTGGCAGTTTAATCTCTAGCTTCTCCTAAATAGGAGAATTGGAGTGTCCTTGAACTTGTCCAGTACCTTTCATGTAAAAGGACAAAATGAGAGGCAATTTATAATGCACTTTAGATGAAAGTGCTGTATAAATGCAACACATTTCAGTGGATAGAGAATAACACAGGTTTAATCATAAATTGATTATAGTGTGTCCCGGATAAAAGAGTTGGCAATTTGAAGGACACAGTATGGTTTCTTTATGACAGTGTCATAGCAACTACTTCTGGGTGGCTTGCTTGAGGTTTATCTTTTGTTCTGGTTTATTTTATTGAGAATGTTTTTAATTTATTGTATTTCTGATAGTTTTAGGTTTCATTTTCAGTTCAGACCCACAGTTATAGCTGTCGCACACACTTTATCTTGTGATATGGAACTGATTGTGCAGACGGGCTGATAATACGCACATGCACACACACACACACACACACACACACACACACACACACACACACACACACACACACTCTTACTACTTTTGTGGGTTGTTTATAATCCGGCTACTGAGCCTATTTCCACTTCTTTATTTTGTATAGTTTTCACCTTCTCCACATCAAAAATAGTTGTCTCCCTTAGATTTTGAATTCAAATAAATCAATAAAAAATAATGGCATTATTCAAATAAAAATTAAATAATTTCAATTTGGTAATTTTTGTTAATCCACATAAAATTATGTATTGTGTATTAATGTCTTACTCTCCCAATCCCTACAGCTAACAGATCTGGCAAAATAGTGCTTTAAGATGAAGACGGTGCAGGTCCAATTTTGACTGATGCTAATTCTAATATGGCCTCAACACCAAATGACTCATTCAAAGTGACTCAACATCTGGCTGAGTGTGGTCACAGAGCTTCTCTGGCTAAGCAGCAATCTTCAGTCTTCGTCATGTTCTGAGAAATGGACTCCTGTTCCCAGACACAGTGAAACCCCTGAGTAACATGCCATGCCTTGTCCAAACACTGAGAAGAACACACTTTCATCTCATGTTTGATACAATGTACTTGCTGACTAAATAAATACTACAACAATCGGTAATTGAGGTTAATCTCACTTTAGAATCTAAAGAGATAGCTGTGCTGTATCTACCAGTACACAAACAAGCGAGAGCCATTTCAAAAGGGCAACAAATAGCTACCATCTTTCTGCCCTGCTCTGGTATGTATGTTTCCCAACAAGAACTAATCTCCTTTTTTAAAGTTGTAGAGAACCATCTCAACGCTTCTAATAGCGATGCTAGCCAAACACAAGGAGTTGCAAGAGGTTAAAACGGTAGCGTTTCAAAATCGAATGCCGCTTGATTTTTAATTAGCAGCTCAAGGATGCACTTGCAAATTAATTGGCACTTGGATCCCTCTTCAGTTGCTCTTCCTTATGTTTCTTATTTTTTTTGGGGGGAGGGAGTTCTTCCTTGGCCGCTTCAACGGTCTAAGAACAGAGGGTGTTGTATGCTGTACAGATTGTAAAAACCCCTGAGGCAAATTTATTATTTGGGATATTGGGCTAAATAAAACCAATCTGTTGTATTTGATTAAGTATTCACCCCTTGATAGAAATACTCTGTTATTTTGGGAAATTATTTGTGCACTCTTGTGTCTGTCCATTAAATATCTGGAACCTTTTTGGCTGGGAGAGCCATAAAAGGCAAATATTTTTAAATGTATTTCCTTGTGAGCCATATATTTAATAAAATTGAATGCAACTTTATGCATGCATATTTTAAGTATAACACGTCTCCGAGTACTAAAAGCGCTATCAGTGTTTCCCCTACCATTGACTACGCCCAAATGATCAATGCATGGCACAACCACGGGAAAATACATATTTAAGGCAGTATCTGAATGTGTGAGAAATGAAACTGCCCCGGGACAAACTGACCGGACTAAAGACAGATGGAGCGCCTGCGATGCGCGTTGAAAAGAATGGATTAGTGGGCAGGATACGGGAGAAGATGCAGCGGGAGAACTTTGCAGGTGAGCTGATGATGTATCACTGCCTCATACAACAGGAAGCGCTGTGTTGTAAAGCTCTGGAAATGGAACATGTAATAAGCACCGTAACACACACAGGAAACTTTATAAGAGCCAATTTAAGTCTTTTCCTGAGGAGATACATTCTGAACATGGCGGTGCGATGGCTCAGTCGAGGGAAAGTGCTGAATAGATTTTTCGAGTTGCGTGAGGAAATCTGCCAGTTTTTGGAAAGCAAAGGGAAACACAGCACAGATCTCTGGGACGAAAAGTGGCGACATAACCAAGATTCTCGAGCTTCAGGGCCGTGTGATCACGGACATGTATGATGCAGTGAGAGCGTTCCAAGCCAAGCTGCACCTGTGGGAGACTCTGATGTAGCAAGGAAGCAAGGACATTTGGTCACTACGTGTTTCCAAACACTGACAAACCATGTCCACCGCTGTGTTCCCGACTGCGCATTTTGATGATAAACTGAGCGCATTTGCCGACTTTGCAGCTCAAAAATTAAAATTGAACTGCTCAGCAATCCGTTTGTAGTTGACGTGGAAACAGCACCTGTGAACGTCCGAATGGAGCTGATTGACCTCCAGTGTAATGACACTCAAGGCAAAGTATGACTCTGTGGGCGCTGCACAGTTTCCAAGCTTCATCCTCGAAACGGTGCCTCAACACTCCTTCATGCCGCTCAGATGCTTTGCACGTTCAGAAGCACATACCTGTGTGAGTAGCTTTTCCCTGTGATGAAGATGAACACAAACCCACACAGGAGACGTCTCACTGATGCACACTCACTGAGGGTTTGTGGCTCTGACATATGCATACTAGGAGAATGTAGCCTACCTAAATATGTTCCATATCTTTTTGACTTTATCCAATACCTCTATCCTGTTCAATAAGTGTGGACCGTGTTTGGTCCTCGATGTAGTCCCAGTTTTAAATGTTTGCCCTCTCTGTGATTGAGTTTGACACCCCTGGTCTACTGCTTGCTTTGCGCATTTTCTCCTCTGCTCTGTTTCGTGAAGGGCCATGTACGCACACGCCTACAGTCAGAGACAGAGCGGAGAAAAGGAGACGGGAGAACAAATAAAACAATCTGCTACTTAATGTTTTACTTTAAAATGACACAGTATAATTATTTATTACTTGTTAAAAAATGTCAGCTCAAAATTGTCTGCGAGCCATATTGAGTCATCAAAAGAGCCATAGGTTCCAGACCCCTGATATAAGGCTACAGCCAGCACAAACTTCCTGAAGTCTTCTCCGGTTGCCTGACAACTGCTCAGAGCTAAGAAATAGTCCGGCACATAACCACCCACTAAAGAAAATTAAGACAAAGGACTCCAAAAAAACTGTCTGTGTCAAAAAAAGCCATAATAATCTATTTTAATTTAATGTTGTAAAAAGCTAAAACATTGTAACTTCCAAGGGCGGGGGGAGGGGTGAATACTTTTTATAGACACTAAATCAAGTAGAGCAGGGGTGTCAAACTCATTTTAGTTTCAAGTGGGCCGGACCAGTAAAATCATAGCATAATAACCTATAAATAACCACAACTCCAAATATTTCCCTTCGTTTTAGTGCAAAAAAGTACAAGTACATTCTGAAAATGTTCAAACTATGTGTTACTGAACATTATGAACAACCTGAAATTTCTTAAGAAAAAAAAGGTGCAATTTCAACAATATTATTTATCATTTACACATGTGCATTACAACTTACAGATCACAGTGTATCTACAAAGGCTTTTACTTTATGATCAAAACAACAATTTTTTACACTTTACAAAGTCATCCTGCGGGCCGGATTGGACCCTCTGCTGGGCCGGTTTTGGCCCGCGGGCCGCATGTTTAACACCCCTGAAGTAGAGACAATTTTGTTTATATAGCCCAATATCACAAATCACAAAATTGCCTCTGTATATGACCCTACCCTATGCTGTAGGAGGTTTTCTGCGAGGAAGGGGGTACTGTTGGCGATTTGTGCGACAGGGGGGGGGGGGTTGCTGGTGCGTAGTTCACTCCACTCCTCTCCTTTCCTCCGCTCTGTCTCTGAATTGAGGTGTGTGTGTGCGGGAGCGACACACAGTGGTGAATGCGCAAGGCAAAAAAACAATATATATGTATATTTTTTTTAACGGTGCGTGATCTACCCGCACTACACTCGCCTTTTGGGCACCTCTGCTGTAGACCTAGAAGAGGACAGGCTGCACAAACACACCAGAAGCAAAACTTCACGCATTATTCACTCAAATAGAAGAAAGGAAACAAAAACGGATGGAGAAAGAGACAAGGAAAACATGCACACAAGGGAGAGAGAGAGACAAGAAGAGATGCTTAATCTCCTGGAGGACAAAGAAATCCAGGAAAGAGAGGTCGCAGGATGTCCGATGGTGCTGCACAGAGAAGCTTGATTGAAAAGACAGGACAAGGAGGAGAAACTAAGGAGAGACAGAGAGACAGAGAGAGAGAGAAGGTACACAGTATCTAGCTGTGCAGGTAATGTAAACTGCTGATATGAGAACTCAATAAAGTGTTTACTGATCGTAATAATCCGTAAGCACAGGATATTAAATGACTTTCCACAGAGAATATTGTGATAATTTATCACAAGATGCAAAGAGACCACATGAGGAGAATGGGTAACAAGCTGTGAAAAGATTGCTTGGCACAGTTCAACATTGTAATCAGTCTTTCCTGGCAGGGCATTTGTTATAACTAAGAGTGGACAGCTTTGAGTGAGCAGAAAGCTGTAAATGTAGCCTGACACTATTATCAGAAGTGTTAATGAGGTGGAGAGGGTGTGCTCTCTGATACGCTCCAACACTCCTCCACAGCAAGTAAGTGCAGGAGGGGTAGGGAGTGGAGAATCACCTGTGTTTGCAGACGTGGACTATAAATACATTTTTCTACCATGGTTTCAGTTCAGAGCAGTGTTCTCATCCATCAACATGTCCAGTACTGTCAGTGGCGGCCGGTCAACAGAGGGCACACTTGCAGCACCCACCGGCGACAAAGCTAAATTTAGAGTCAGCAATGAATTAGTTTTACATTTTTAAGCAATCGTACTTCAAGTTAAGTTATACAATATGATATTAGTCAAAATAATCTGTCAATTTTGTATTTTTGCTAACGGCCGCTGTCCCAGCCATGCAATACACTGTAATGCAACACTGTCTTCCTTCTGATACCAACTCCATCTGATACAAGGACATTTGGGTAAAAAGGGCACAGAAGGCTGCAACCTACAACCAATAAAACTACAAGATTCATGATTGATTAGCTGAGTAGCAAATAAAAAGCTCACATTGAGGTGGCTGTCCCTGTTTGTATTTATTGTGCTAGCATCAATAATCTCATTGTTAGAAAAGCAGACTTTTAGTCAGTTTTTGTTTGTTTTCAAGAGGTTCTTTCTGCTCAGTTAAAAAAGAAACAGTTATATTAAGTAGCCAAGCTGAGCTGTTGGATGCAGCATGTCAAATCATAGTGTACTGAGCAGTGCATGTAGCCCCATCCAGGTAAATAAATACCAGCCACTGGTCCTGTGATTCTATTCCAACCAAACATTGTACAGAGCTGATGTAACCAACAAACCTGAATGACAGAGTAAAACATTTGGGTCAGGTCTTTTAGACTGTTGCATTGGTAAACTCTAGGCCGAAACCATGACTCATAAACTCAGTTATGAACCGAACTACAACTTCTGTGCACATTTATATCCTTAATTATTAGGCAACTGAAACTCTTTAAAGGTTAGTTAGGGAAGGATTGTGGTTGCAGTTGCCTTTCAACATAAAGGACACCACCTCCTATGTTGGCACTGTACATTGGCATTGGACGTAAAGCGTGAGATTAAGAATTGGCTAACATGGATATAACTGGGCTGCTAAACTCAGGTGGACCAACTCATTTTCCAAGCTAATCAAAGGCGCAGCGCTGACTATTACTAACATGTTATTAGTAGGAGGAATACAGAATTAACAGGTATGATTGCTTTAGTAACAGCCAATCCAATCAGCTCCTCCAATCACTTTTGAACACAACAGACTGTTTCTAAGAGACAACTTCAACATACTACTCCAACAACAAAACTCGCTACTATGCAACTCACCAGCGTCCCAATCACAACAGATAAACTGACACAACCAGGTTTTCACTATGTGCAGAGGAGCCAGTCAGGGATGTCCACTCTTTCCATCACTCTTTGACATTTTAATAATACCTTAGGCCTCAGATATACTGTATGTTGGGATGATAAATACAGAATACCAATATCCATTCATCCATTCATCCATTTTCTTCTGCTTATCCGGGGCTTGGTTGCAGTGGCAGCAGGCTAAGCAAGGTAATCCAGACATCCCTCTCCTCAGCAACATTTTCCAGTTCCTCCTGGGGGATCGCGAAATGTTCCAAAGCCAGATGAGATATATAATCACTGCCTGAGACTCTCCCCCATCTATTTCAACTTTTAATTCATCAATTGAAGGAACTGCCATGTTACAATGATCCTTAAAAAAATACCTGATACCAAACCTTCACAACTAATTTCTCCCTGACTACTAACTAGGGCACTTCTGGATAGATATTGAAAAAGCACCTTGCAGATCTATTATGTCACTTAGAGTGACTGCACAGTGAAAACAGATTACTGAGAAATCAATTTAAGGCAAGAAAGTGATTTCTGCAATAATTTGTTCTTTAGTTATCAATTTATTTTCTACCTCCAGCCATACTGCCACCACAATGATACATATGTTTTCCTGTCCAGGCTAATGCATCACTAAAAAAACGGTGAGCATGGCATGGCATGGCAATCAAATCTGATTTCAACAGCAAGAAATTTAGATCAGGTCTAATTTAATCTCTTAAAGAATAGGTTCACATGTTTAAGTCTTAAAAAATAGTCAGGTGAAATACTTTTTGCTTACTTAAATCATTCCTCATGGCCCTTAAGTAGTCTCTTCCTAATGCTCTTTTAATGCAAAATCCACCATCCATTTTTTGCCTAAAAGGTCTTCAAAGGTTTATCTGAGGCAAATGTGAGGCTTCAGCAGTCTCATTTAGTCAAATCAAGTGGATATATTTTAAAGTCAAAGTCAAAGAAATAGAAAAGGGGGATTTTGTACTAAAAGGACTCTACCTCAGAAGATACCCACTTGATTTGACTCATTTGGATGTCTTTTGCACAAAATGAGGACTGGTTTGACCCCATTCAGACCATCACAGTGGTGTTTCAATGTTCATATGGGTGTCTGAATATGGTTTTAAAACTGTACTAAAAGATTGTTAACATAACCTTTAACATAATAAAGGAAACAAACCAGGTCTTCAGTTTCCATGACGTTCCATTTACCAATCCTTTTTCCTGCCATCAGAGAGGAATAAGGGAATGCTGTTAAGGGTTCAAATCTAAATGTCATTCAAATTCAAACTCACATTTGAAACATGTAAATGTATGCAGTAGTTTTCTGCGTGAGTGTTCGGATTTATCGAGCTTTAAAGGATCCCCTAATGGAACAGAGGTGCTCAATTTAGCGTCCAGACACAGTTTTGGTTATGCAAATACATCTTATCAGTGTTTTTCAGTTTTCATTAGCTTTCTGGCTGAACTTGTCTGGTGTAGAGGTAGAAGTGGGACAGCTTGACGAGGTCAGGTCTCGTGCTACATAGCATAGACACACAAGTTTAGACATTTGGCACTGGGCGACCCATCATGCAGCAATACATGTTTTCCTCCAGTCAGCCATTATCCTCTCTCTGTGTCCAGCAGTACAGCCAGCAAACTAATGTATCGATCACATTATGGATCATTGTAATCAAAAGTCTCTCAGGGACACTGCACCAACAGCCGACAAATTGTAATGGTTAAAGTAATAACCACTAACATTTGTACACCATTTAAAAATGTGCATTTGTTACTTTATGTTTCCAATTGATTTAACCAACCGGATTTAATCTTTAGCATGATGATGAGAGCATGTTGTGGAAGACAACCTGAATAGGATAAAGCATGTTTGCAAACAATCATTTCAGCTGTAACCAAAAGTACCTAAAAATAGGAAATCCACCAAATACTTTTACCAATAAATATTTTTTATTCAATGGCAAAACATGTATTAGGCACAAATATATTCTTCACCTCAGATCAGTGGTCTTCACTATGTTTTACGTGAGAGCCACATTGATAGGACAAACTCAATAGGAGAGCCACTTTTACCGCAAAGTATGAAAAGCTACATCCAGTCATAAAAAGCACGTATGTTTATTAATCTGTCATCTCACCCAGAACATACAATATACAATGCAGCCAACCAATGCATTCAATAAAAACAGGATTAGTTTAATACTGGGATGATGTTGTCAAACTCTGCAAACAATATTTCTGCTGAAGCCAAAAAGCAGTGTTTCACAATGTTTGAGTCGGAGAAGGTTTTTTTGCCCGAGCCAAAATCCATGCGATCTCAAAAGATGTCTCAGTTAATCGTTCAGCTGTGTTAGTTGTCCTGTGTATGAGCCTTTGGTGTCCAGAAACAGAAGAAGAAAGGTGCTCTATTTTATTTACCACTGCCACGTGAGCCACCAATTAAAGCTTGGCGAGCCGCAGGAGGCTCGCGAGCCGCACAATGAGTAACACTGCCTTAGATGATCAAGGTTTACTTACTTTCAAGTGCATCTCGCTGTCTTCCTTACTGAATGGAGTTTGCTCAGTTGTCATCACATGGAACATGTCCTATATTCACAAGGATAGTCTTTGTTCAAATATGTTCCTTGTTGTCAGATGTGAATGTCCTCCAGGTCTTTCTCCTGGTCAATGAGCGTTGACCTTATCCCAGTGGATGCTGTAAGTGGTTTTGGTCTGGTGTTCATAGACAGCTGATGTCTGTTTCTGGTGTTCATTCGGTCTCTTGTCCAGGGTCCTTGCTGTTTCACTGATGTGTGTGCTGAAGTGTGCCCCACAGCTGTCACGTGTGATGTCATAAGTATGAATAACACACACATATACAGTACATAATAAATATATTAAGATAGTGTTTTGTAATAAATGTGATGTGATGTACATATACACTCTGTACTCTTAATATGATGAAGTAAGTACTAATAATAAATAATAATATTCTGTTTTTAATAGACTTACAAAGCTTTTATTATTTTTGCATTAAAATGTATTTAAAATACTTCAATGACTAAGGATTGTAAGAAAAAGGTAATTGTTAATTGGTCATTTATTTATTGACTTTGACTTAATCAATTTACAATTTAAATGCAGTTTACAGCAAACACAACCTTAATTAATCAAGTTATAACAGCCCTTTTTAAATTAATCTATGTATTAATAGTAAAATTAGGTAATATAAAGTGAAGTAGAAGTAATACGTTTTACTCAAAATGATCAGCACTAAGGAAACTATTTGTAGCAGAAAACCTGTTGCTGCTTCTCCATGGATGAGGAGTATGATTGTGCGAATTCAGCATCCAAACAAGACTTGATCGAACCTAAAGCTCTGTGTGCAGAAGATAAAGATTCTGGGGTTTCTGGGGTGGTAAGGCTCAAACATAAAGCTCTCTGCCTCCCAACACTTCTCCCCCATGTATTACAGAGATAAACTAGGGGTTTAGTAGAATCCTGATTGGAAACTCTTGAGATAACTGTCAGCATTTTGGAGCTAATTCTTCTGTGGAACCAGCGTCATCAATAGGGCGTTCAGTAGGAAAGAAAAACACCAGTGAATCAATAGTGATCTGTTTTTTCATCTTACTGTAGAAGAATCCACTATGGTCGATGACTATAAATCATAGCCACCTGAACAACTGTATGGATATTTGGATTGAATTATTGTAATGTGTTCTATATTCATCACTGTATTAACTGCATGTTCATTTGGGTTTCATTTGGATGCTTAATTATGTACCGATCTGATAATAAAAGCAAATTGCATCATCATTTAAGTAGATTCTGTGGTCCAAACTATTAAAATAAATGTTCATTATAAAGAAATATCACAGATGACAACCTCCTCTAAACAGCTACAGATCGCCATGAGATCTGCCCTGGTTTGGTATGACATTTTTAGTGACCCCCCTGACCAGCAATATAATACAAATAGATCATCGGAAGGTTGTGAATTCCATACCAGGGGCTGCCACCATTGTGCCACCAAGAGCGTCTGCTAAATGACAAATAATAATAATACTTAATATCAATAAAACCATTAATAGGGTTTGATAATAACGTGGCACTGCAAATATGTAGGTGCAGTAGCTCAAAAGGGCTATACAAAGGAATAACAAATTATTATTAACTACACTAATTAGTATGATTTAATTTACATCAAGTCACCCCTTGGGGCACCACCTTGACAAATGAAAACAATAGCCAGTTAATGTAGTCTCATAAAATAGTTTTCCCAAAATAGACTAGAGACTATGATAGGAACTCTGATTAATAATTAACCTCTTAAGGGGTGGGGGAATTTACCCGAAAATACCTACAAACGACATACCCAAAGTAAATTGAAAGCTGCTCTTCAACCATTTGCACCAGCTGCAGGACTTTGGCCTCATTCAAAAGATAACTCTCTTTTTGTTCTTGCAAAACATTGAATAATCACTCCAAGTGCTTCTGGCACTGAGTAATAGTGGCCTGAATATACTGAATTTGAAGAAAATACACTCCGCCTGAAGTTTGTTGTTGAAAAAGAAGCCTGAAGATGGCTATAGCTGGTAGGTATGAACTGGAAAACACAATAAAAACATAGAACCAAGTGTTATGAAATAAAACTTCCAATTTCAGATAAAAGGGATAAAAACTTAATTTATTAGACATATAACACCAGGCGTACACAAACTGTGCATGTGTACATATTATAATATTTATTAATAAAATATTATTTTTATTTATAACTATTATATACCCATATTCCCTGTTAGTAGTAATCACACAGAGTAAGTGAAGTATAAACAAAAAAAAATCTAATATTTGTATAGTTTTTTTGTATTTTCTTCTGAACAATAAATAATAAATATAATTTTGAAAAAAACGAGATATTAAGTTATGACTGTTTATGATCACACGATGTAAAAATCGATCAGCTGATTTCACAGATTGCAACAGCTGTTCATGGGCATTTATCGATGTGACGATGTTCACAGTGGATATCTTTTTACCGGAAACGAACGTGTGGACATCTGACAATTGCTTATGAGTGTCTTTTTTTAAATATTGCTGAAAAGAGGATATTTATGAGGCTTTATAGGTAAGTGGGCTCAAAGTTATGATTTTGATTTTGAGTGTGCTTGCTAGTTTGAGGAGCTGATTGTACCTGCTGTTGTGATTTTCATGTCAATATTAAAATAGACGAGATTCTAAGCTTTTTTTTTTTCAGAATAAGAAAATGTACATTTACATGGCGCAATAAAACTCCTTGACGGCCCGTATAGTTATGAATAACTATAAACAACATTAGGAAGGATGAAGGATTTCAGAATTCTTTCATAGTAGAGGCTGGCAGTAATCACTATATCACTATTACATTAAACAAATAGTAAATGGACTGCATTTATATAGAACTTTTTCAATCTTCAGTTTCAGTTCTGTGCGAGGGGCGGTGCTGTCTGAGTTCTGTGCGAGAGGGGAGAGGCTGTCCGAGTTGTGTGTGATGGAGGGGAGGATGTGAATGTGCAAAAAAAATATTTGCTTTACCTACAAACAATTTTGCGATCCTCCCCTGCAGTACCTCCGCGGACCCCCTGGGGGTCGCAGACCCCCTGTTGAAGACCTATGTACTAAGGCATACAGAAAGAAATTGCGGATAAGGGAAAGACAGAATCAAAGATGGCCGCCAGGACCTCTGCCACATGCTGGGACCTTTATTCTCTGGGTGGGTTAGGGTTATTGACTCTGACTCTTTCTCCAGCACCACTATTAGGCTATAAATACTCCTTACCAATTGGGGCCCGACTTGTGCTAAATGCTAAAAAGTAGTTTTGGTGACCCCTACAGCATCAGCGGCCACACAACAAAATCTCACCTATAATTAAAGGATTTGAAGGCCAGATGAGAATAGTAAAGTTTGTTCATAGTTCATAATGTTATCCTAGTGGCTATCAAGGCTTTAAAGGATAAGGATGCAATATATTCCACTATTTCTTATAGTCAATAAATTCTCTTGTTGTTGTCATCTGAAAACTATTAATAACACATCAATAAACCACACTGTTGCACAGGGTGACGTGTCATTACTATGAGCACACACACAGTTTATTTTGACTCAATCTTACATACACCGCCCTGCTGTCCCATATACTCACTAGAACACAGATGATTAAGACATATTAGACTTTGGATACACATACAATTAGAGGCGACGGATCATTTGGGGCAAACTGGCAGCAGAAAGAATTGGGGTACTGAGTAATTTAGAAATTAATAGAATTCTGGATAAATGCATGACATAACACAATTCTTAGTTGCTGTTGTTATTAATCATTATTTTTCAATTTAGAATAGCTGCACTTTTGCAATGTTGCTCGTAGTTGGCAGAAATTAATATTTCTATAATAAATAAAGAATATTCATAGTGACTGTGGTCACTATGAATATTAATGAAAGTTTATATAAATTACTTAAATACCTTGGTGCCCACCAGCCACAGGATATTGTTATGAATCAAAGTGATGCTAAAAATGCTTTTTTTGCTTCCTGTGTGTGTTACTCGTAGGGGATGGTACCTGAGGTCTGTACTAGCGAAACAGGATTTGTTGATAACGAGTCCTACGATGGTTCTCAAAAAACAGAGAACTGGTATAAGCGCTCACCGACCACGTATAGAAACAGGGAGAGTGTGTGGGTGTGCGACATACACATAGTGTGCACATAGCAATCACAGGTGTAATTAACTTGGTAAAATTGCTCCTGACCTTAGGGGGATAGTCAGATAGTTACAGGTTAACTGAAATGAAATAAAATTGGCTTTCACCATCTTTCTAAAAGCAGCCGGACCGTAACGACAGTTAAATTAGGCTAACCAACTTGACAGTAAAATTATTTAAAATCGTCTAATAATAATGTAGTTGTAATGTAGTAATTTGTTTCCCTAAAAACGCCACTACTTTCCTACTAACAATACTTGTACGTAGGGTACGCTTATTGTTGGTTAGGAGATGCACATGGGGTTTCATGGAGAGAAATAGTTCAAGCGGTCCTGTCGGAAGCCCTGAATGACTAACACTTGCTGTGCTGCATGAAGAGGGAACAGTGTGTTCAGTGGAAATGACAGGGCGATTGAAAACAGTAGTTTCCTGAAGTGGCCTTATTAAAGAGGGTCATTTCTTCAAATCAAACACTACAGCTCTCTCACAGCAATCCCACCATCACACATCAGTGCCTCTGAGCCCATTTCAGCTCATTCATTTAATTTCACTCATGTACTTGCTCATAATGTCTGAGTAATTAAATGTTATTGGAATATCAAATGGCAGCTTAGAGCAGAAGCTGCTTACCTCCATACCACTGGTAGGTAAACATTTTCACATACAACAAACTAGCTCATGGTAAATTCAGCAGAATGTATATTTCCACAACACATTAATTTGAAACGCTTTTATTTTGTTGCTTTAAAAAATGAAGCCAATACTTCCTGTTTATGTTTTACATTATAAGGCTACCAAGGAACTTTAACATTTTAAATAACAAACCAACCATCAAACTCTTAATGATAGGAGGTGGCACTAATCATCAACTTTATATGCATCTATAAATCTGAACCTGTATCACTTACCGGTACTTGTTGTCTGTTTATCAATGAACCAAGTTAGCATTTGCACTTGTTTAGCTAACGTTAGTAAGCAATATCTCTGTTGAGACATCCTACATTAATTTGGAGATAATATTCTTAACGTTAGTAAGAAATAATCCTCATGAAGAAAGTGTAAAGCAAACAGACAGGGAGCTGCGTTGTTGGTGAGTGATAGCAAATGTTACAGCCTCTCTAGCTTAATCGTTGTCATGACTTCTGTATTTGCAAGCTAATAATATAAGATAAATGACTAGTACAAATGTAAACCACTGAGGCAAACTGAAAGGCATTGTAGTATACGGTCAAGTCCTAGTTAAGGATATTTACTTATCTCTGACAGGTCATATTATTGAGTCCAGTCAGTCATAATCAGAGCTATAATAGGTTGAACATGCCCTGTTTGGTCATGTATCATGATGTTTGGGGCTTGAGTTTAGATATATGCAGCTGCTGGACAGAGCCATGATGTTTGGAGACCAATAACAAGGAAAACATTTCAATAATAAACATCAGTCAACATCCCGTAGTGTGTTTTATTTTTATTTTGTGGAAGCTTTTTTCAGTCAAGGTGAAACAGCACTGATATGATGGGTTATAGCAGGACTTGTAACTGCCCGTCACATTCACTTCAATAGAACTGGCACCAACGTATGTCATCATTACAAAATTAGAATGCTGTCACAGTGACGTAATGACCCTTCCTTCTTTTATACGTTCCTTATAGTCTACGAGGATATGGAGGGATTATATCCTTTGACCCAATGGAAGTCTTTAAATGTAAAAAACATATATGCAGGAAGCGGTGTGTTTCATTGATGGTAGCTGAACAGTGTTGTCAAAGTTGAACAGTATTTGTGTCAAAAAACAGACACCGCAGCAGAATCATATGACTCTGTTGCTGTACTGATGGAATTAGCGCTGTGGAAATGATAATGTACATTTCCACAGCAGCAATTCCATCTGAATTTATCAAGACAACAGATAAGCATGGAGTAATCAAACAAATCAAATCAAAACAGGAGAAGGTCAGGAAACAGTGGCTTCTGACTAAAATATGATCAAATATGGATGTACAATAAAAGGCCTGTTGTTTTTATGTTCCTATTAACAGAAATATTGTTTTAATTCACATATTAATTCAAGTTGCTTGTCATATGCTGTTGTTTTTTTTATTGTTAAGTTATAAAATGAATCAATGAAACTCAATGTTTCCTGCAGATGTTTCGCAGTAAAAGCCTCCCAGTGGCCCAAAGGACTTAATTGCTATGATCTAATATACTTATACCATTAAAACAAAATGAAACAACTAATTTTTTACATAATTTGACAGTTAGGATTTCTGGTTTTTAGAAGAGATTTAACGACAATGAGAATAAACATTTAGATGTAATGTTCACAATTAATCAATGTAATGTGTAATGCTTTGAAATGAGGAAATCGAGTCAACCATCAACCTCCTGCTGGGGTTCACATGCAGCTCACTAATCTGTTGGCAGTTCTCCCACTCTGTGTGGAGTACATATTAATACAAATAAATGAATATATCTTCTCAGGTTAGTATGCCAACATATAGAGAATAACAAAGGCTCACAGACCAATGCCATAAGGTATTCAGTCCTGCAGTTTGACAATCAGATCTTTGTTATTTCAGCATCCTGTATGCATGGTAATAATGTGTTTGCTTAACAGACGGCAGTGCCTTCATCTGCAGGGCCTGCTTGCTGTGCTGAGTGGCAGTGGAGAACCAGACCTCGGTAGGTGATGATGACATGCAGCGGATGTATATCGGATGAGAATTACCTCGGGAACTCACAGCAATGCATCGATGTGGAAGTTCTTCACCTGCTCTGTTTACTGGGCATAAGCTTTTAGAACTGTTTGTAGAAGAAGTGATACTCCTTAGCATCTTCAGAAGGCGTGCAGACTCGATTCACTGAATTCATTCATTCATTAGACACAAGTTTCAATAAACGTATTCAATTAATGAAAGTATATTTATCAGCCGTGACAGCGATGTTGGTACACACACATGACACACCTTGTGAGTGTGTGTGTGTGTGTCATCAAAAGGTCTTAATAGCTGACCTGACGGTATATGCTATATTTGTTACTTAAGGTTTATACACGCATTTATTTAGTTAGCCAACTGTAAAAAAGGTGACAAGAAATGATGGAAGAGATAGGAGGGATGACGATGATGATGATGGAATATTTTGTCAAACCAGACTGAATCACAGCAGCCAGCCTGAGATGTGCTGAAATGATATCGTCCTTGTGGCTTTCTCACTGAGGGGAGCAGGGTGAGGTCACAACGCTTCACAGAGATCTGCACAATTACAGACAGCTGTGGGGGCATCTTCTAATTTCTCTCAGGCGCATCATCAGACGGCCTAAGTGGAGGCCAAATTAGAGACACAGGAGAGGGAAGTAGAGCAAGGAGCTGCCATCGTTAGCTACAGCTACAGAGAACAAAATAGACACATTTCTGTATGCTAGATGATTTTGTTTGACCTTTGTAACCATTGACAGTCTGTCCACTAATGAAGAGAGCAATAATAACCCTAATGATTAGTTTGTAGTTTATGGACCGTATCTGTCTCATTCTGAACAGAGCAGAGTCACTATAAGTGGGCTGCTATACTTTTACTTCCCATTTGTACAGACTTCCTGCTCCCCAACCTCCACCTTTCACGGAGCCCGGTATTCCAGGATACGTAGAATATGTCAAAGAGTGTCATTTATGGGCCTATTATTGTGAAATATTATTGATGATAAGAATATGCAGTTCAAAAGTTTGGTAACTATCACTTTAAACAATAGTAACTATAGCTAGTATTGACGTTTTGAAGTGAATACCGATATGAAATGGCATCAAAGCATTTTGGCAGATAGATGGCCGGACAAAAGCCTTGGTGACATAACAAGGTCAATTTTGGTTGTCGACGGCAACGACAACCAGCAGTCAGCATCATTGGACAACCCTTCTACCTTAGCCTCCTTAATTAAAAGCCTACCTAATACTGGTATATGTTAGATAGGCTGTATGTGCATAGTTGCTGACTTAAACAGGTGTCTGTTCCATCTGCACTCTCTAACTGGAGAGATTTTCCTCACTTTCAAGCCACAATTGCGCAAAGTAGATCTGCAGGTTACACTTTTTGTAACTGGCATCAGTTAGTAGGAAAATGATACCGGAAATGTTTGGTTCCAAAATTAAGCCCGTCTGAATATTGGACCCGATGGACTGGCGGGATTACATGGATTTGACCTATCATGTCCCTTAAAGGTCAAATCTGACTTCCCTCCACATCTGAAAATAAACCTTATACCTTATGGTATGCACAAACTATGTTGGAAAGTTTGTGCTTTTATACTATAATGCACAATTAATGTGGTTATTACGTGAACTATTTAAATAAAACAGATCTTCAGATCCCCAGGGAGGACATATTCCTTCCTCTTCTTGGTGTCGCCACAGGTCTTCTTTTTGATTTTTCTCACACTGTCCGTTTGAATTAATTTCATCCTTACACTACCTTTTTTACAAAAGCCAATTGTATTGAGGTTAAAAACAAATTGAACAAACAATACAGTAAACAATAACCACAATCTGATGCTTGTGGTCCCTCAGGGAGAATATCCCCAGACTCCCTTAAAAATCGCTTTGCTTTGTTGTTTGTATTTTGTCTGCTTTTAATTTGAAGTACTAACTTCTCCTGTCATTTCAGTTCCTGGCATTGTGTGTCTGCCGCCTCACTGATGATCTTCACCCTCCCTTACTTACGCACCTGCCCCTGATTTTGCCATTAGTTCTCCCTGTTTATATACTCCCTTGTTTTCCCTGTTCCCCTGCCAGATTGTCCTTGTTCGTCCTTGTGAGTACATTCCAATGTTAAGAGACAATCTGGTGTGGCGGTAAAAATATTTGTTGCAAAATAAAGCAATACAAAGAAAATACAGTAACAACCAGATGATTTCCATCTTTTGGTGGATACATGTATGTATCGAGTAGGGCAGGATATTTTCTAAAAATGTTCAATACCAGTGCTGATACAATACCTGATAATATACTTTCTTGGTACCTTTCGTTGAGGAAACATTTCAATGATATGACTTCAGGACTATTTTATTGGAAGGTGGACTATTTCACTCAATGTTTCTATGAGTTTTAAATAATAATAATTTGAATATCAATGTCATGAATGAAGCTTCAAACTGTTTGGTACAGCCCTAGCCTACATCTTATCTAGCTCCAGTTAAGAGGAATATGAATAATTGAGGAATGGAAACATATTCTGACTTTATGACTGCTCCAAAGGTAGGGAGTAACTGCGCAATTCTGAATTAATTTTACTTTGGTGCTCATGGTTTCTGAAAAAATAACTGCACAATTGAATCGTGGAGAATCAAAGCGATCTTTTGTCCATATTGGCAACATTTAGACGGTGTCAAAATGTGTACCCACACCCCGCAAGTAAAAAGGGACTCATCGCCTATTGAGCTTAGCTTTTAACTGGAGTTTCACGATATTCGACGATTCGATCTAAGGAGCCTAATTTCAACTCAAATCTTTGAGTCAAAATTGCACAGTGGTGGAAAAATGTGGTTATGAAACAAAAAATCATTCCATTCAGGAAGGGTGCTAAAGGTCTACTTTTAAATGTTGTTTTCCCCCAATAGATCATGATATACTGTATATGACTGTACTGTACATTTACTACAACAGTAGCGTCAGACCGTTGCTATGGATGCAGTTCAATCTCCGAACATAATGAGTGGACTATTTGTTTTAGCGAAAGCAATGAAATCATTTTTAAATGAATATTTTGTATAAAATGTTTGATTTATTTAGTAAGTAGCCGTGTAATAAGTTGCATAATGTACAGCGAGCCGGTCATTATTGTGAAATTAACCCCGACAGGGTGAGCAGGGCACCAACACAAAACCAATCAAGCAGAATATTGTTTGCCTCGCTGTACATTACAGCGTGATGTACATTATCGCTTACATACAAAAAACACACAATACAATAAGTAATAATATCAATTTCTGTAGTGTTGTCTGCCTTGTTGGCCATCTCACTGCTGTGCTACCTTTGCAGAATGTTAACACTAACTAACTTCCGTTTAGCACTGTGCAAACTTCAATGGGAATAAACTAATTAAACCATGCAGCTTTTCTATTCTTTCCAAATGTTATCGGACCAAATTGATCAAATTCTGATAGTGAAACAAGTTATTTTGTAAGGGTTGTGTCAAACAATTACAGCCGCAACAGTAGCCATGGAGTTGACTATTAAGTTGGTCAAACTTAATTGTGATTGGCCAGTGAGCCCAGGCCTAGAACATGCATGCTGCACACTCTCATGCGCACCCCTTATGACAGGCACACAGAGAGGGCCATTAAAGAGACAGACAGGCCTGGACAATCTGTGGCAAAAATGTGTCCCAGTATCCAGGTGGCCAGTACACATTTTTACGCTCGGTGGTCCTTCAATGTAAATATCTTCCATTGAAGGCAAAGGCAGGAACAGTCCTGAGAGTAGAATCTCTCCATCTTTACTCTCCCTCTCTGACTCTTTGTCATATACACCTCCATCTCCCTGTACTTTACTTGGCTTTCCAATTTTATTAAACACACACACACACACACACACACACACACACACACACACACACACACACACACACACACACACACACACACACACACACTTTGGTGCTCAAAGCCAACTCATTCACTGCCTCACTCCACCCCTCTCTCATCAGCTATTCCACCCACAGTGCTTGCTGTGCTGCTCTGGCCCTCAGGCATTGCCTTTCCTCCATGATTTATTGTCCTCCCTGGCTGCTCTCAGCACTCCAGTACTCATTCCTGCTATCCGCTCCCAGCTCTCCTTACGCATGAAATGAAACCTTCACCGCAGGGACATCATTGTACAGTTTGCTGAGATGGAAAAGCGGCCCACTGTTTACTCCGTTTGTTTTGTAATTAACTTGTCATTTCAGCTCAGAAGTTTTCTATTCACTTCCTGTTAATATAACTTATAATGATGGAACACTCACAGTAGAAACTGTTTCCCATACATTTAGAAAATCCCAGAGCTACTCTGGAAAGATTTGGTGTCTAAAGTTAGATATTGAGACTGTATGAGAGGAAGAAAAAAATAGCATAATGTGCCCAGGGAAGGAAGACAAATTAATTAGAGGAGCACCAACCCAGCTCAATAGCTTGGCTTGCCAGCATGTTTTAATCACCAACAGTATAATTAGGAAGGGGCAAAGTGAGGGTTCTCCAGTAATAAGGGATGAGTGAAACTCCAAATTTCAATAACAGAAAACAATCTGAAGAGGTGTCCTTAGATAAGCATTTACTGTACCCCAATAATGCTTGATGAGCAGGGTTCCTGTAATGGCTGGTGGTAACCACAAAGAATAGGACTCAAATGCACGACTCAAGACACAGAGGTAAATTCAATACAACAGGCTTTACTTGCTGGAAATAAGGTTCGGTACACGGGTGATCAATGGGAGACCGGCAAACAAATCCGACAGGGAGCAAGCAAAAGGTGTAGACAAAAACACAGGCAGAGATCAGGATAACCAGGACCATAGAGACCGGAAAAAGTGTTGGGACGCTTGATACAGAGAACAAAGACGAACTGGCATCAGACAGAGGGACTTGAGTGCTATATAAAGGGAGAGACTAATGAGGGGAGTTAGGAAAGAGGAAAGGTGAGTGACAACAATAAAACAGAAAACTTCAATTATGGGAGAGGGCGGGATGTTACAGTTCCCTTTACAATATCCTTTTGATGGATCAATACAGGCATGTTTTGTTGACTAGTGTGTCACAGGTGTTACACACCATCAACTGCGCAGTGCTGATGGATTTATATCAGAGCAACACATCGTTATGTGAAGTCCAAAACTAAGAGTAGATTTTAAATTAAATTCCAGTTAATTACTACTCGGGTTGTTATTCTCGTAGTTTTGGCCATTACATCTATCAGTAATAATAATACGGTGCTTACTGAGAACTAATAATACAACGGGAAAAAAGAGGTCAGATGGGGCCAAAAACACCAGCAGTTAGACAATCACAGACACAAACACACACAAACAAGTTAGTCAAACCTATCTGGAAGAGAAAACAAAGGTGGGCAGTGAAATTATCACCGAAACTGTTTGTTATAAACATCCATCACAGTTTACAATACAGACCCATTTCTTCATTAGACAACCTCACTCACTCTCACTCTGATAGCTACAAGAAAACAAGAGATGCACTCCCATCTTTAGCTTAACTAAACTTGCTACTGTTTTTACTATTTAACTGCTGTTTTTACTATTTTTAATTTGCACCATTTCAATTTGCACTCCACACATTTTAAGTATGTGGGATTAGGGACTGTGTTTGTATAAATATTTTTTTATACAGTGTTATCTTTTTATGTTGCACCTTTATCCCAGAAAAATGCTCTCTAATTCTGCCCTGCAGATGTATCGTAAAATGACAATAAACTTGATTTGATTTGATATTACAATGTTCCCAGAGCTCAGCACTTATTTTATTTCTTGCAGAAGATTAAAACCACTCTCACATATGTGCAGTATGGGAATTTAATTTTTTTACGTTTCTGTTTGTGTACAGAATAAACATATAGGATAAGAGGGGGTAAACTCATGGGTTTTAGGTATTGATAGGTGTATATCTTCACTCTGGATAGAGTGACGCTAGCTGTTTCCCCTGCTGCCAACCTTTGTGCTAAGCTAAGCTAATCACATCATACATGCAGACATAATAATGGTCTTCCCTTCTTATTCTTGGCATGAAGGCAAAAAAGGTCAACATGATAAACCATTCATTTTGGAGATCCATATCAAAAAGTGTTGGTCAAGAATTAAGTATGAACTGATGATGATGTCAAAGGAAAGTTCAGGAGATCACCAAATTCCTTAGGAATCATACAGACTAATCAGCGTAATGTGATGAGATACTGGCAGCTACGGCTGTGGTTTAGGTGCCAATTAATGTCACTGTTCTGTGTAACAAACAATCTGGCACGCCACGTTAGGCCAAGGTAGCAGCCATACAAAATCAGAACACATTAAAAGACGACATATACAACATGATATACAGAAAAAAATCCTGAGAAAGTAAATGGAACCAAAGAAAGATTCATTAACACAGCATAACTGCAGCACAACAAAGCTAAGCCAGCTGGAAGATGTTTGGCATGAGAAGTCCTGTTTTGGCATTGTGCTGCATTTAACAAAGCAGTCTGGCAGAATTCAGGATTAATAACAATCCGGAAAAGTGGGTGGTGGGTCACAAAGGATTTCAATGCTCAGCATTTACTATAAATATTCTCCTTTTGTCTTAGAGAGACTAATCTTTTTATAGCAATGTTTGTTCTTTCTGTTGCCAGCATTCAACCTAATCACTCAGATACCAGGACAGAGCTTTAGCCACAGGCTTGAACCAACATGTTCAGCTCACTGGTTCATGTCATTACAATATCCACATTCACTTTAAACACATTTCAATATGTGATACAAAATTGAAATAAACAAGCTTTCAGGTCCTTACGACCATCTTTATCTGTCTTCCAGTGACATAAGTGTTCATCCTCCTTCTACTCTGTACCCTACTTTAGAAATATATTTGTAATAGTGAAATTTCAAAGACAATTTCCTTCAATTAAATAGCTCAAAAACAGAGGCTATTTTAGTTGGCACACCACACCAGGCCCAGTCTTCCCCCATAACCCACATCACCTTTTCTGGCCAAGACATCCCCCTATCACCATCAGTCACCATCCTAGGTGTAAAATTTGACCCTGATCTGACCTTTGACACCCACATCAAACATCTGTGCAAGACCTCCTTCTACCACCTCAGGAACATTGCATCCGCCCCACACTCTCCCTGTCAGATGCTGAACAGCTCGTCCACGCCTTTGTCTCCTCAAGGTTGGACTACTGCAACACTCTCCTCATCGGGATTCTGCTCAACCGCTCCTCACCTGTGGAATTCCCTCCCAGAACACCTAAGGGCTCCACAGGCCACCGACTCCTTCAAGAAGAGCCTAAAAACCTTTCTTTTCATAAAAACCTTTCTTTTCACAAAAGCCTTTCCGTAAAATCTTATGTCTGTTGTTGTTGTTTTATTGTTGTCCTGCATTTTAGCGCCTTGAGATTGCTTTTACCTTTGAAAGGCGCTTTATAAATACAATTTATTATTATTATTATTATTATTATTATTATTATTATTATTATTATTATTATTAACTCTCGTCTTACCTTCACTAGAACCTTCTCGATCCGCACCAATCGGGTTTCAAGTCAGGCCACTCAACTGTGACTTCCCTCCTCGCTGTCCCTAAGGAACTTCATGCTGGTAGAGCAGCCTCCATCTCCTCTGTTGTCATCCTTCTGGACCTTTCTGCTGTGTTTGACACAGTGAACCAACAGATCACTCTCCAAGAACTGGGTCTCTCAGGCTCTGCTCTCTCCCTGCTCAAATCCTACCTAAAGGATCGCACCTACAGTGTAACTTGGAGAGGGGCACTATCGGACCCTTGTCGACTCACCACCGGTGTACCTCAGGGCTCCTTTCTGGGTCCTCTCCTCTTTCTCTGTACACCAACTCAATTGGCTCATTCACTCTCATGGCTTCTCCTACCACAGATACGCAGATGACACTCAACTGATCCTGTCTTTTCCCAGATCTGAAACCCAGGTGGAGGCATGAATCTCGGCTTATCTGGCTGATTTCTTTCAGTGGATGGCTGCACTTGAAACTTAACCTTGACAAGACCGAGCTCCTTTTCCTTCCTTCATAACATAAAGATTGCTGATTCCTGATAAAACAGAAAGATACATGGATAAAAAAGTTGCTTTTTTGCACAGCATAAAAGAAAAGTGAAATGAATGGGCTTAAAACATTGTGCAGGGGTTATGAATTCAATAATTAGTATGGCCCTCGAAGGATGTTGTAAAAAATAAAATGGCCCTTGACAGGAAAAAGGTTCCCCACCCCTGTTTTAGTCCTTTGAACAACAGGACAAAAATAAACCCAGAGACACATTTATTAATTGATTGCATCACCAAACATGATGCTTTGTTTGAAAAGCTAGCTTATTTTCTTATATTTCTTCTTATAAAGTATGCTTTCCAGTTGCTCTCCATTTCAATGATATAGAGAAGACACCTGGATATTACATTTACAGCGGGGATACAGTGTATTTCTTCTACATCAACAAGCTGTATCTGAGTCATGGCGATAATGGTGCGTTTGTGGAAAAATGTGGAAAGGTTAAATCAGAAGACTACCTTTATGCTTCATTCATTCACTCGTCCCACTACTTCTAATCAGCTGATTATGGGTGTCCACTTTTAGTTAACTAACTAGATTTTGCCACAATCTCCAACAGCCAATCATGTCAAACTTTACAACTGTTCTCCTGTCTGCTGCTGTCAGCTGTCATTTCAGGCGCTATCGCTGCAGCCCTCCTCCGCCCCATTCATCTCCAGTCATCATATCCAGTGCATCAGAAGTCCACTCCTTATCAAATCCAGATCTTCAGCATTCTTTTTATCCCAGCACCATCATCACCAGTGTCTAGACCCCACAGGGGGGGGGGGGTTCCTATTCTTCTCAAGGCTTCGTCTCACTCTAAAATCTATGTTATCACGCTGGGGTCTAATCGCCAAAGACTCACATTTCTCATCATGTGCACATGTCAATAAATGTTTGTTTACCCAGAAACAAGACTTTCCTGAGTGACATGCAGGCGTTAATAAAAGAAGCAATATGGCTACTAAGGGGGGAGAGTGCTGAACACAAAATAAATTTAGCTAGAAGCGCCATGTGCATTTGTTGGTTCTGATGACTTATAATCGTAACAATTCACCTGAATAAAAATACATTGCAAATGCAGCATTTAAATGAGAGAGCGAGTGGCAGCAGCTGAGTTATTAAATACTTTAACATCTCCTGTGACAATCAATGAACCTTTCACTGTCTCCATAACTCTGTATTTGCATACAATGTTGTGTTTTTTATATTGCGAGAAGTTAGGAATAATTAAGGAGCGTAATGAAGGAGGTACCTCAGAGTAATAATCAAGGATGGATAGATATAGAATAAATGTACGATAATTAAGATTAATCTACTGTGGACCATGTACAGTATATCCAGCAATTCCATGGAGATCAGGCCATTAGAGATACCTTGCTATGGACAAAAGTATTGGTCAATGGGAAATGTTGCTGACAGTGTGCTACAGTAGCTTAGTACTCAAGATGTAAGGTTAGGGGATAGTTTGTGAGATACATTACCCAGGAGCCAACTTGACTTGTGGGATTGGGGATATACTGTGTATTGGGGATTGGGGATATACTGTGTATATTCAGTATGACTAATATGATGTCATATAATGAGTTTTCTCTATTTTGTACTCTCCGGTTTTCTGTGTTTCCTCAAAGATCAGCATAGTCAAGATGGTTTGCTATTGGCCCATGGCAAAAAACTTTCTTGTCAGAGTTCAGTTCATCAAAGTTGTACTCACTGATCGTCTTTCTTGCAATGGCTCCAGGCTAACTAAGTAGTGCATCCACGTTTCCCTGACTTGCGTCTTTCCCTTGCATATTTGTCCTTCCCATCGGGGATGCATGGATACACGCAAGGAAACCATGCGAGGAGAGAGGAAACGAGGAAATGTGGTTTTAGAGAAATGAGACATCCTTTCCTCTGTAGTGTCATATAAAGCGGCGTCCGTTTCTGATGTTGGCAATCACATCTAGCTCTAAGTCGGCTTTAAAATCTTTAGAGACTTTTGACTTTTGAGTTTGGTTTCTTGCTGACAGACAGACAGTCTCTTCAACTCTTTTTGAATTTAATTGTATCCATAATAAAAGATAATGGGAGAAATAACAGATCATGAAAAGAAAAATCTTTCTTAGAAATGAAGATAGGCTTGCGTATCCTTGTGTCTTCGAGATGACGTATCAAAACGACTTCCAGTTTAAGCGAGGATCGAGGAAATATCAAATTACAGACTTGGGATGTACCGGAGGAGACCCTCCTCAGCATCCACTCAAAGGTCATTGAGTAGGATGACTTCCAAGTTTGACACCAGAGACCATCTTTGAACAGAGACAGGGGTCGCTATCTCCTCCAACATGTTATCATGTGAAGTTTGTGACCTGATAGCAATTGAAACATCTCCATGACAACTGAGCAAACTCCATCTACTGAAGGAAGCCACAAAAGGAGGCTGAAAGCTCCAGACAAACGAAGTAAGGGGACATGGTGATATGAATTGTCAAAGGTGAATGAACATAAAAAGAACACTCCGACAGAATGTCAACAAAAAACGGTACAAGCTTCAGAATATAATAAGGCAATAATATATTACCACCTATATATTACTTTGACAACTGTGTCACAGAAACATAATATCCTATAATGTCATTTTGAGTTTGTAACTGTATCTCTACTGACTGTGTAGTTTATTTTTATAGCCTATTCCACACACTCAGCAAAGAGTAACTGCAAATTGGATTTCCCTTTGAGGAGGAAGTCACAAATTTACTTTGATGTTCCCTTATTGAGTTACCTTGCATGAGTGCAATCTAGCAATCCAGTGAGGAAGACAAAAAAGCGTGGAAAGACATCAAAAGCCTCATTTCAACCATACTTAAAAAAATCTTCCAGTCTGTTTATTCACTGTGAGATGTCTACTCAGTGGATGCAGATTTTTTTTATTTTTGTTATATAAACATTTATACAGAGACTGGGAGGCTTTGGAAGCAGGAATAATCTTATTGGCATGGTGACTTTGTGGCTTGTACTGTTACCTCACAGCAAGAACATTTGGTCTTGAAGCAGAGCCCTGCTCCTATCGGTAAATGTTTACCATATTGTGGCTTAAACACAGATTTTACCGTACATTTGTTTGTTGATTAAAATCTCTATGTTGGTTTTGGCCAGTTGTGGGATTATGTCTCTCTTTATTCTTTGATGGCTTTTCGAAACATCTTACGACATACCCCTCAAAAATTTGAATATATGAATAAAGGGAAATAAAATGGCAATTTAGTCTGATTGTCACCTTCCACCCATTTCTTTTTTTTTTGACAAATTCAACAGGGACACATGTGTCAAAGAGTCTACTGCCATGCTAGCAGCTTTGTGAGGCTGTACTTTGGCAAAGTTGTTGACCAACCAACCGACCAACATTGCCGTCCCCACAGCCACACAGTTAGTATGGCTAAAAGCACCAAGACAATGTCCTTGTAAGTGAAAACCTACTTTGAGATAAACCCTATCCGGATTCTGATACTGCAATACAATACAAATAAAAGTGGCCAGTGAAAACTTGTTTCCCAAACACATGGGAAGTCAAGAACCTACCTTTCAATAGGGATAGTAGAGTTGTCAGTCTAAATTGCAAAGCTGATGGCCATAATGAAAGAATATTAAATTAGGAGACTAGCATTCAAATATAGGGATTTGGAGAAAAGCCGAGGCTTAAAGAAGGTGGCAGAGTTCTCTGTGGTAGCAGAAATAGGCAGGCTGAAAGTGTACCACTTTGACCTTAACTTTGATTAGATCTTAATGCTTGTGAGTAGTGTAGTGTGCCCAGAAAATGCAAATACCACCCTTAGTAGAAATAATGTGGATATTTGAATAAACTAGCCACAGATTAACAACAGCAGTTTATTGAAAAAGGTATTTTAGTGCACTGACTTGGATGATAAAACGTATCTTACTATGCCACACTGGTGGAGAGGATGAGAACAATGTTTAAGGGTGACTGTTAGATAAATGTTGTGGCAAAGAACGTATATATAAATAAATATGTGATGAGTTCTTTGATTTTATTTGATTTTACACATTTTGTTGACATATTGAGCATGCACGTGATTATGATTTTAAATTCCTTAGTCATCTGTTTCCAGCTGATGTGTGCATTCAAATATAAGACAATGGTTTTATGTGAAAAGAAAACTCTTGAGGAGGAAACCACAGCTTGAAATAAAATTGATGATGAAATTTGTAATGAACCAATCTGTACTAATAGATAAAAGCAGACATATTTGCCACTTGTATAATGAACAAGTATTGTATCAGTCGGATTCCCATCTATCACAAGATTAATGTAAGCCTATATTTGGACTCCCTGTCAGTAAAGAGTGCAATACATCTGTGTGTGTATCCCTGGTAAGACAACTTCTCATCACTTGTGTTATTTTAAGTCACAAGATGGTTCAAGTTCTTAATTGTAAATAACTAACACATTTTAAATGTCCCTATAATTTCCTAAAACAAAATAAACTATGCAACAATGTGCTTATTACAAGGAGAAATGAGTTCAAACAGTAGTTTATTGCAAGCATCTCTAAAATAACTGCTCCATTTAAACATGTACATATTTGTTCATCATGTATTGGTTATTGTAAACGTAATTCTTGATATACTGTATGTTGGATTTTGTTACCCAACATCTCTAACTATACCTTCAAGACACATTTTCTGTTTGTCAGAGACACTGTAGACATTTGTCTCAAACTATTGAGGGTTAAACCACTCAGATTATTTTGTGCCACCAGCTGCTCTCCCTCCCACATACCGTAGTTTTGTAGAATGAAACCTTCAGCCTGCATGCTTTCTGTTTATTTGCCTCTGCTCTCTGTGGTGCAAATCCACAGATATTAAGCACTCAGCTCATAAAACACTTCCTCTGTAGGGGACTTTCAGAAAATAAAACAATTTAGAAAAGGTAGTTTCATGGAGATGACTGTCACTGAGGTAACTAAAGAGTACTGGTGTCATGAACCTATGACTATTGCGACCTTCAGTGTTTGTGTTGTAACTCGTCTGCAGGGACGAGGAGGATGCCCTGCAGCATGATTAAGTATTCCCTGCTGGCTGCTGGCTGCTGGCTGCTGCATTAGTATGGATACTGAGTAGGTGAAAGACCTCTCTTGATGCTGTGAACCCAGGCTGCTGTCAGGTATGGAATACGCCTTCATCCAGACTGGGAGTAACTGCAAACACTTTTCGATGATAACAGACAAGAAGCTCAAAAGTAATGAGACCACAGAGAGTTCTAAAGTGCTTCCTCATTGTCTGGACACGTTATAGGCCCCCGCCCCTCAAATACACACGCAATCACTCTCTCTCTCTAACACATCGCTTTCAACCACACTATCACTTTATCTGCAAGTTCATTTCCATTCTGAGCGCTCAGTGCTGGTGGGTCAAAGCCCTGATTGTGTGGAGAGCTGATGAAGGCAGAGACTCTCACTTCCCATTGCCTCTATTATGGAGGAGGAGGCTTCCCTCGGGCTCCCTCCTCTTACATCACAGGCTTCTGGCAGCAGCAGGGAGGACATAAACATATTCATAGCAGCCACAGCAGTCCCTGTATTGTTTGAAATGAGTCTGCTAAGGGATGAAGCAGGTAAAGGGCTGGGGGAGCTGGGACACCAGCAACCTAGGACACCTTCGTTTTCCCCAGGCAAAACCATTTGACCAGGGGGTGAATATGAGATGTGATATCTACATCTATATGTGTGTGTGTATATAGGTACATAAGTATATGTGGGAAAATATGAGTGAGACATGAAGGTAAATGTGCACATATGAACACATGTTCATTGTATGTATCTGTACATTTTCTATGGTAAATAGCATCTCATAATAGCTTAAATAACCCCTTGTCACAAATTCAGAAAATGCATTTAAATCACAAGACAGATAGCGTTCCTCTATCTTCCCCCTTGTGTACAGTTGTGTGGTAAAGAGTGGTGCGTGGTGAAGTTGAACCAACTCCGAACCAACACTAGCACCAGCACAGAACACGTGAACAGAACTCATTTTAGTGAAAAAGGAGTATGCAGATCAGAAAATGCTTGCAATAAGAGCTTTTGTAACAATCATATTGGACTGACACTATGTATGATGTCTTAAGAGACAGCCAAGATAGATATACACAATTATGGAATTAGAGACCACTAGACAGTAGTTCCTTACAATGTACTTACAATGGTGCTAAAAGCTTAACCAGTGTCATCCAAACACTTGTTAATAAGCATGTGAGGCAACATTCATTAATAACATGTGACACGGCTCACTACTCAGCACTAGAAATCCTCTAATAGGCTCTTGTTGGCTCTCTAGAGTTCAAGGAACAAACTGAATCTCTCACTCTTCCTGAAGCTGCTGCTGCTGAAATGAAGATAAGAGCTCTCATTTGGAGACGTGGGCACCTGGGATGTTGGATCATCAGGGCTCAGGAATGTATACACTCTGTCTGATCACATCCGCATCCATTTCCATGTGAAGGTTGCATACGTGACCTGTCTCAGAAAGCTTAGGTTTGTGCATTTGAAACATTGTCTGTTTGCTGTATAGCATCACTATGAGTTAACATCTTTGCTTAGGAAAATTTGGTTCAGGGATGGAGAATTGTTTTACTTGCTTTTATGGGTTCATGTGAATGTCACAAAAGGTTAGTGCTGCGGGATGAATGACAATCCATCTCCTCCTGCACTCAGAGGTTTTTCTCACTCTGGCCCTACAGTGTTGACAAATGGAGATGATCAGAGAGTGCGGGGCGAATGATGCAAGGCATCTAATATTCCGGCGTGGATGTGACACTGGAATAATGCGAAAGCTATCAGAGTAATGAGGTGACACTGAGACTTGACCCCTCTTCATCTGTCTCTATTTTTCTGTTTCCCGCAGCCACCAGCCAGTGCCTTTCAATTCATATTCTGGTGTGATAGTTTATTTCCACACTACTGCACCGTAAAAGTTAAAATTCCTCATTATTAATTGTTTGTTGTGTTAAATAATATTGTATTATCTTTAAAGATACAATAATGATTAAGTAGCATGATGTAGTTGGAGCTAATTCCAACAACGTTATATATTGTTGGTCAGTTTAATCTGCAACAAGACCTACTTGCATCCAATGACAATGTGCTGATGTTTAGCATTTGTAATGTTTACCATGGTCACCATCTTAGTTTAGTGTGTTAGCATGCTGACATTTGCCACCATTTATCACCAAACACAATACAGAGTTTGTTCAGAGTAAGTGTGATTATGGCCTTACACAGTACACACTTTACAGCTGAGGCTGATGGGAATGTAATTTAGTACACACGATTGAGGTTACCGAGTTCTGGACCTCTGTATCTTTCCCGAGGTGTATATAATAAAAGCTGTGAAATAAATGCCTAAAAATAAGTTTGGTGCGGCAAAGATATATTTTTACAATGCCAAGATTAACGACTTGCTCAACCTCCTCCTTCCCCCCAGGACCAAGCTCAGAACCATGGGAGATCGAGCCTTCTGCTCTGCCGCTCCCAGACTGTGGAATGCTCTCCCTGAACATCTGAGGACGCCACATGGACTGTGGATGCTTTTAAAACAGGCCTAAAAAACGCATCTTTTTAACAGAGCATTTTGCTAGACTTTAACCATTTTAAAGTGTTGTCTTGTCTATCAAATGTTTTTATTTTATTTTTTAAATGTATATTTTGCTCATCGTTTTTACTCTGTCGCACTTTGAGTTTTGTTTACGCAAATGAAAAGTGCGCTTATAAATATAATGTATTATTATTATTAACTGATCATTGGTATTGCTAGTGTGCGTGTGCGCGTGTGCGTGCGTGAATGTGGGTGGGTGGTGTAGTGAATGATCCTGTCGTGACTTAAACAACTTGAGGAAACCAGACAGGCAGCTGAATCTATGATACAGGTAACTAGATCATTTTACTAGTCGATGAATGGCATTGAACTACAAGTAGTCCACTTGTAGTTCAATGCCATTCATTGACATCATCATCTGACCAATAGCTCCTGCCAGTTATTTAGTTTCCCTTTCACTTTAACCCCTATATATTCTTTTATTTGTATTGCAAGATTGTCTAAGCGGAGACCAGTAGATATCAATTGAGACCAGTGTTTCCTTTCTTGAAAAGAGAAAATGAAAAGACTCCCTCAATTACAGCTCTGTCAAAGTGATGGAGACGGCAGCGGTAAAGAAGGCACCGCCCAGGATAGGATTAGCATAATGTCCCTGTGCTGTTGCACACAAACAAAAACTGTCCTGACCCAATCAAACTTTGTAATTACCAGAGAGATATGCCAACAGTAAGAAATGAGAATGATCTGCTGTGTTTGGGTGTGAATTGCTAAGGTGTATCTCCACATAGAATCATTGACGCTTTAACAGACTAAAGATTAATATCTTCATAGGAACCAATGGACTAAGAGCTGAGAGCCACAGACAGGAAATCAGAACGTATTAAAAGATGGACTTGTTTTGTGTCTTTTCATGGGATTTGTTTACAATAGGAAACATTAGAATAACACCAGCATTATCTTTAAATAGCTCGGCCTATGATTATGGAGATGTTGTGGTAGAAGTGTGTAGTTGTTGTTTTTTTGAATACATGTTTTCTCATTAAATTGATGGGGGGGAAAAAATCTGGATTGCATTACATTTCCTGCACCATATTTGCTACTGCAAATGAGTTGTTTATGCATGTAATTATTTAGAGGATATGGTTGCATTGCTACACCAAACCGCATAAACACTCTCTAAACCCATTGAAGCTTTTACATTGCAGAGATTAAAGTGTGTGAGTGGGTTGTACTGTAATTTCCATTTTGTACTTCTTTCGATTATCTTCAATAAAGCCAAATGCAGTTTGTGCTACCTGACTATCAGTCAACAGACAGCAGAGATGATAGCAGCTTTCTACTGTATATTTATAGCTTGCCAAGGAAGGTGACATTGGAGGATTGTTATTGCAGCAGCAAGTGAGTCAGTTTCATTGGAGTGGATAATAATTCACTATTCACCTACAGGGATAGCATTTAAAACAAATCACTATCCCACAATGTAATATCCTAAAATGAAGCATGACATCCCTCTCTATATCATGTGTCTGATTCCGGGGCTATGCATCAAATGTAAGATCCACCAAAGATCCATTTGAGGTGGTGTCATTTCTTCTCCCGTGTGATTGTGATATCACCTCATGTGAAGGTTTGAAAGCTTCCTCTCTCTCTTGCTGTCTCGCTAAGAAATACAGTGCATGCTCACCTACAGTAACAGGGGTGTACAAATTCACAGTTTACATAGAAATGTTGCATGCATTTTGAAGAAACACATCAGTCAGCTGTCAATTGCTTCATTGAATTGTTCCTCTCAGTCAGGAACATAGTGATGGAACCTCTGGAGACACCGCTGAATGTGTCATGTGTTCACATACAGAGCAACGTGTAGAATATATGATGCTTAACAGAAAGACAGCAGCTGAGGAAAGGAAAAAAAAGATGCCCTGCTTTTGCTTTCTATCATTTTGTATAATACAGCGACAAGCAGCAGCTGCCCTGGAGGAGCTGTGGCCCAATGAGTCTTAGTTTGTATTCCACAGAGGTAGATACATATGGTGGTTATAGAGATAGAAGGTGCTATAGGAGGCTTTATGAGTTTCCTGTGAAAAGCAGAGTGCCATTAATCAAGCCATGTCAGGGCTGATCTCAGCTCAAATACTGCTGTCCCCACTGAACGAAGAGCCACATAAAGAAAATATAGTTTATCAAGTCCACTAAAGACCTGAGTGAGAGGAGAGGACTGCATATGTCTACTCTGTGAATTCTTATTTTATCCATACACAGGAGATTAAAATGGTCACAACTGCCATAAGGAGTATAGGTTGTATGAAAATGATTGTGAATGCACTATTACCAAGTATCTTATCGCTGACAGGGAATGTGAGACAATAACAGGCCTTGTGGCGCTCTACTGAAATATTGTCCATCACAGACAGAATGCTGTTTTCTCCTCATGTTCTGTCAAAGATATTCATCTGGCTAGAATGTGCGTTTTTTTTAATATCTTGTAAACTGTGGTAACTCACACTACATGTTTTAATCTGCCTTTCTGCACAACCAGATCCTGCAACTTGCTAGTATTGTGAAAAACACAACTGCAATTCACGAAATACATTAGCAAAACAGAAAACACAATGGCAAAACAGAAAATAGCATTTGGTGTGACTCAAATCAGAATTGATAAGTACATATTGGACGATGATTTCTCGTCGCTGATTGGATGCACTATCTGGCAGCCTGCGACAAGTGGAAGTACTACTTCCTCTTTTCAATTTCCGGATGACTGGATGCCTTGCAGCACATTGCAAAGAGTGCAAGTATTAAAGTATATAGATACACGTAGTCTCTTTTCCATGTTGTTGTTTTTACCGGTTTTGCGGCAAGTTTTGCCCTACTGTGCTACGAGCGCAAGTATTGGCGATATTATATATGTATTAAAACTCCGGATTTAAGGTGATTGGAGGCCAGTGGCAGGAGTTGTGGGGAACCCGAAGGCAACATGTTCACTTTATCTAATTTGGTTCAACACATGTTTCAAGATTAAATGTCATACGTTCATTGAATAAAGTTATGGTTATGAATACATGATTTGCGGAGAAGCAAATTATATTAATTATGCAAACAATTAAATTGTGTAGAGCTGCATCCCCTCTGAAGATATAAAGGATGTAAAATATACTTGTATTTGTTTTATTATTGAATTATCTACAACGTCAGATGTGTCACAGCTATCAGTCAATTGCACCAATCAGATCTTTCATATTTTATAATAGAGACTAACTAGAAATTGAAGGCAATAATTCACTGGCAAGGAAGCACCCACCATCATAGAAGAGATGACCCTCTAGGTATAAAGTGAGGAGCATTGGAGACATAATTAATCCAAAAATTATAAATTATAAATACACAAAAAGGGAGAAAATCTGGAGTTTAAATAGATTTCTTACACACATGTTACATAATATGGCTCATTGTGTCAAAACTTTACACACTCTACACAACACTTGGAGATAAACATTACCATCCTTTTTCAAAATGACCTTTTTGGTTGCGATGCTCATGTGGTCACAAAATCGAACCCCTTTGTCAGACCACGCCCATCTTCGAGCTCAACCTTCAATTTGATCTGAACTACAAAAATTGCGTGACTTGCACATTTGGGCGTTGACAAAAATGTGTCCACAGACAAACACACAGACTCACAGTGAAAACAATAGCATAGTCACACAAATGCAAAGAAAAGTAGGATTACAGTACAGTAATCAATACAATATGTTACTGTAAACCACCAAATAACCGCAGTAAAATTACAGTGCAATGGTTAACAAAAACTCTCATTGTAATGGATTGAAAGGGATGGGGTGGATAGTATATGGATCCTTCTTTTGGGATCATGCTACATCACCTCATCACATGACCAGCAATGTCATCCGTGGCTAGGCAACGAGGGAAATATTGGCTTGTATCCAACCCTGGACTGACCCCACTTCAATGTCTCTTACTCCTCTATCTCTTCCTCTTCCTCTCAATCTCACTGCATCCATGTTCTCAAAGTTCTCTCAAAAAGTATGTCTATTTGCAATGCTAAGGCTTCGACTGACTGGTTGCCAGTTTCAGCTATGTTTCATATTTTGAATAGAAGTGTTTCCTAATGATTCCAAGATATATTCTTGAACAAAGTGTCTAATATAAGAAACCTTTGTTTAAGGCATTTTTACAAATGTTTTAAAGTGTAACGTTTTGATGCATTTGTCACAGCATTAGCGTTCAGTGTGTAAGCAATTGGCCGAAATGTAATAGCACTAAAAGTCTTTGTATTTACACTTTTCCCAGTTTGTATTACAACTGCTGCACCGATATTTCCTTCGGGATAAATAAATCTTCTTATCTTACTATAACCCCAACCTGTGAGAGGCAACAATGACCCGCAAGGCACCCAGTCTGCATGAAATCCAAAAGTATTTCCGTTTGTCACATTGCATCCAATCAGCGACAAGAAAGTATTGTCCAATATGTGCCTATTCAGGGTGGAGTCTCACCAAATGCCCTTGTGTTTTGTGAAGTGCTGTTGAGACTAGTTTTGCACTTCAGGGCCCCCATATTTAATTTCACACTGTACGGATCAACTGACTGGTCCCGACATGGTGCTCACTTATCGTAAATGTGGAACCCCCTAGTTGGTTTTGTCCAGTGTCAATTCCTATAAAGTTTATTCAAACCACATAACTGCGACCTCAACAATGTTGATAAAAGAGATAAAGGCAGTATTACTTTATTCAATTTCACTATGAACGAAGAAGACAGAGCTCCATGAGGTGCAAAGTGGCCCTCTTGCAGTGAGGACACACTTTTTGTGGCCCTCTTTATCCTCAAAGTTGCCCATCACTGATTTAGGGCCTAAAAAGCCCAAAAACAATTCCCAGCACTCTCTTTTCAATAACACATACACACAATCAACCTTTATTTTTAAATAGAACATGATATTCAGTCTTAGATGTGTGCGTCAAATAATTTTCAAGGCAAAGATACTTTAAATCCACTGCAGCCTTGCACTTTGCCAGTAGAGGTCACTGTACCTGAAGCTTCGAGTAATGAACCCATTTCCAAAACAATTGGCTGAAGTGGTTCAGTGCTTCACAAAAGATTAATTTGCCCATCACTACAATCCAGGATCAATGCGGTGATAAACGCAGAAGGACCACCCACACCAAGAAACATAGACGAAGCGTCAATGAACGATGGGACAAACAGGTATATATACACAGACAACTAATCACAAGAACAGGATACAGCTGGAGGAGGCAGGCAAAGACACAAGGGCAGCAGGGTGATTAGACACAGGAGGATCAAATCAAGGCCGGGCAAACAAATCACAAAAGGCGGGAAAACACACATTGTAGGTTGGCTTCACAGTAATTGATCAGAAATGTTAGAAAAGAGTTTGTTTACTAGACAAACGGATCAATCGGTAACAGTCAGGTGGAGATGTGTAAGGAAAAACTAACTATACAACCATTTGAGTAAAGACAGCTTGGTTTAGGCAAGGTTTAAAAAAATATTGTGGTTACATAATTAAGGATTGTGAGTGATGGTGGTCAAAGTTAAATAAATCAATATGGGAATGAAGAGTTTTCCCATGTTATTGTAAAGTCCAACATCCGCAGACTTTCGCATTGGTTGGCTTTTCTATATACATTTCTCCTTGTGCTGGTTCCTTCTTATCTATCTACATGCATGTCTAAAAACCAAAATCAATATGGCCTGCACTCCCACAATAGTCTACAGATGTTGGTCCCCAAGGTCAGAACAGAATCAAGCAAAAATGCTATTAAATATGCGGCCCCTTTTCTGCTGGGAATAATGTACAGAAGGACCTGAAATCATCAGAACTGATTACTAATGGTGAGTTTAAGTCCATTTTAAAGGATTGAGAAATAGGACTCTCGGTCGATGTGGTTGCTTTGGAAGCGTGTCACGAAACGAATGTGGGGGAGAGAGAGATATATATAGAAAGAGATAAAATAGATTAGAGAGAAAGAAAGATATAGATATAGATAAATATAAATAGAGATAGGATAATAGATATATAAATATAAAATATATAAATATATATAAATATTAAGATAGATAAATAATATATAGAATATATATATATAGAGGATATAAAATATATATAAATATATAAATATATAAATATATAATATATAGATATATATATATAAATATATAATATATATATATATATATATATATCTATATAAATATATATATTAATATCTATATATATATAATATCATTTATTTAACATGTCACACTACTTCTTCATTTGCCTCCCAATAGGACGAGAGCAGTCCAAATTACTAGAGGGCTTTGTCACTTCAACATAAACACATTTTATTTTGGGCACTTTCTGAAATGTTTAATGCTCTTGTTCTTAACAATGCACATAGCAACGTCAGAGTATAGCTGTAAACTTTTAGTCATTGATTTTCATTAGGATAGCAAAATTACCTTGTACTGTATTTTGTGTCACTGTCATACTCTTGGTTAGATGTGGGTGTCTTGTTCCAGCCTGTGGTTTATAATGATTATCCATGCGTGTCTGTAGTCTCTGAAGAGAGAAAATTAGGCTGGCATCACACCATAAAAGTGATGAGCTGTACTTGCGCCTGTCTCATGCCGCACTGCTAGTCTCTCTGAACTCGTTCTTAATTTAGCTGCATAATTTGTATCTGAAATACTAATGGTAACTGAGTTTGTGTGAAATGATTGTGAATTCTTTAAAGCGTAAGCACAAATACAACAGGCAGTGTTTGGCCCCAACACAAATATGAGTTGCATATTAATTTGCCTCCCCGGAGGTCTCATTAAAACTAAATGATTGATTTGCAGAATGGTTTTAACACTAGCAACAGCACTCAAATAGTATCTTCCCAGAGATAGCCTCTGCTTTTCATACTGTATTTTTCAGTCTCAAACCAGTCACTTGTGTATTAATCCAGACACAGAGATCAGAGGACAGAGAAAAGCTAACATAAGCAGGAGGTCCAGGCAGAATTAGCCTCGGTTGTCCTGGGAGGGGGGCTGCTTAGTAACCCTGTGGATCCCTGCTTTTCCCTCCAGTGTGCAACAGAGCATGCTCAGTGGGAGAGAAACCAGTGCCTGTTTACATCAGTGAAGCCTTCCCCTCTCTTTGCTTCCCACTCTATTGGGAGTTTTAATTTTGGTTGTTTGATTTAATATTGTATGAGAAACAGAGGAGTGTGCATGTGTGTGAGCGAGGTCATATTATACAGTTGGTTGTAATTACTCCCTGAGGGAGCTCTCCTCCCCCAGGGACATTTGCCTCAGTAGAAAAAGAGATACAACCATGTATTTCTTCTAAATTTGACTCAATGGCATTAATCTTAACCATATCAAATGTACTACCATCTGTGTCTGACATGAGTGTGTTTTAAATAAAACTAGTGTGTTGAAATAAAGAATGCTCCTACACATGTTTGATCCACAACCATAGCTCTGTTGTACTACATACTACATTGTAATACATAACTTGTTGCGCTGGTGCAAAGCTGCACTCTTTAATCTTCCAGTCAAACAACAGCAATTGAGCATCGAGTATTGTTATGACAACGACACCATCTTAATTTTCTGCCAATCGTCATATCTGCCTTCCATAACATCTTGTGTCATTCGCTCTCCCTCCAGCTGTTGTCACCTGGTCATTGTCTGATCCCCTGCAACAGGGTTGTTGTTAATGACATCACCAGCATCTGTAACATAATGACAACATCTGCAATTTGTAGATCACGATTAACAAGGCTCCAATATCCAAAACATTTAGTTTTATTCTCTGCCATCAACCTTTTTTTAGCATTGAACATATATGCCAGTCAATTGTGAGCACCCATATCTCTCACGCTATTTCTTGTCATATTCATGCTTTGAGCCCAGACTGTAAAATGCCCCAAAAAGAAAGAAAGTAATACATACAAAATGCATATATATATATATATATATATATATATATATATATATATATATATAATATTATACTATTCTATATATTGCATTTTGTCATGCTATAATGAGAGGAACAATATTGGACCACCTATACATTTCTTTCAGTGACATGCATCATTTTTTAACAACTCCGTATAGTGGGCTGTATTTAGAAATGTTAATATGCCCCTCAAACAATTGGTCATAGAGCAGAACATTGTGGTTGGACTAGACAACTGCCCTTGTAAATAGATGGATCTTGACGAATGTTCATGCTGAAAAAGAGAAAGCCAACATCTGATTATGAATGTCTTCCATATACAGCAGACTCGTGAAAATGACAATAAAGATCTTGAACTTGAATTTGGAGACTTCTCTTGTGTTGTGTCAATAATTTCAGTGGCGATGGTCTCTCCTCGTGGGAGGGTCAGCCTATCTGCTGCTGTCACTGTCAGTGTTAAGGTTGGTTGCTCTTCTGCTGTTCAGGCATTTCCTGCAGACTTCTGCCTCAGTGACACTCTTCTGTCACAAACTGCCACTCTGAGTTAAAGCCCCATGACTGATGCAATGGCGTCCTCTCCCCTCGCAACTCTCTGTGGCATTACGTTCTATTAGCCCACCTAACAAACCTCTTTAGTAGGCTTGTCTTTCAGAATGGATTCAAAGTCACTGCATGCTGAGCGCTGTGAAGGGATAGTATACACTGGAGAGACTCAAGTGCACAATATCGTCAGCACATCTGTCCCTGTTGACCTAAGCTGATCACAGAGAGTCTGTGGAGAGAGCACTCAAAGCAGGACTCACTCACTGCAGCAAGGAATGAAAGTTATGGGATATAAATATCAGTGTTAAAGGAAGTGAAGCCTGGAAGTCTCTGGGGGGGCAGAACAAGACCGATTGTCTTTTTGTATTTAGAGGAATTAAAATTACATTTTTAAAAACTGACTTGCTCCAAGGCATAAAATAGTGCCTTTTTAGTATATTTACTTCAATTATTTTTGGAAGGGCCTTAATTCAGATTAGATTCTACATTTTCAAGTATATTTTAGCACATTGTAAATCAGTAATCCAGTTTTCTGAATTGCTCACATTTATTGTGATTGCAAGTCATTTTTTATTGTACTTTTGTAAAGTTGAGGAATGTTAAAAAAAAATTAAATAGTCAAAATCTAAGCAGCTGAGGTTTAGATATCCTGACTATTATTATCCTTGTATGGGCCAAACTCCAAAAACACTGGATCCCACACTTCCCATAATACAACCTATACTTAAACCGAACTCCATGCCCTGAATCTGGAATACAGGATTTGTATTATAAATGTGTAGTCTCCAAGACCAAACAGGGAAAGCTCTGATGACATCACTATTACATCTTCAGGGCTATATTTCAGATGACGAAGCTCCTCCAGAGCCACAGATGACACAGGATTAATATGTACAGTAAACTGAACTTCATGTTTAAAGTTGGTGAAGAACCCCTTTTATTTGCCTTAATCATTAACCTGTATTTGTTTCACATTAATGTAAGGAGCTTATAATTTCCCCGATAGACTTTACTGTAAAACTGTTGAATGTTGTTAACAGCAGCATAAAATTAGGAAAGTTTAATTAATTAGTGAGGTATAGAAGTATTTAAATTTTTAATTTAAAAGTCAACCAAACATAAGTGGTCAGTGTGCTGTGACTCTTTTGATATATTGATAGAATGTAAAACAATGTGAAATTGCCCTTTACCCTTTATTTGGAACTGGCCTTTATTTGGGAATATTGGTGGCAGGCTCTTGCTGTGAAGATGCTTTTCTGCAGCAGGATGTAGATGTTAACATGAATGCAATTCAATATAAAGAAATCCTGGAGTAAACGTTGGAGTCTGCATTTTAGCTCTGTTTTTGGTCTCCACCACATCCAGAGAAAAATATATGTCTCTTTCAATGCTAGAGTCTACACTACGTTCACCAACTAATCACTAACTGTCTCTGTCTGCTGTTTGGTGCTAAGTAGGTAGTGTACAGTGGGTTTGCAGCTGCTTGCTGCAGCTGCAAACCCACTGTACACTACCACGCTACACCAGTTTGGGGGTCCTTGGCCCAAAAAACGTTGAAGACCCCTGCCTTAAAACCAAAACAATGAGCGATGAATATAAATACTAAAATGCTCCAAAGAGTTGGTGACTTATTTAGTTGGTGGTTGAAGGTAGAGATGTGAAAAATCAATCAAGATGGCTGTATTATTACACATTTGGTCATTTCAGGATTAATATGACATGTATTGACAATATGACACCAAGTCGGATACATTGGAGCTTTCACAAAAATCCATGTTTCCTAGTCATAAGTACGACTTGAATGTTGACATGAATGGTATTTACAAGTTGGAAACTCATAAATCACGATAACGCCGCATGAGACACAATACACACGTTAGTCATTTGTACATATGAAGTTTAGCGGAAGTTCAGTCAGGAAGACTCTTCACGCTCTCATTCATTCACAAATATCTCTCTATCTCTCTCCTGCTCCTCCTCTATCAGCTGACTATGGCCATTCATCCTGAATTAAACCAACCAGATGTTGCCTTGATCTTCCTAAACCAATCATATCGTTGCTGTCGAACTTTAAAAAACTCTCTGCTGTCAGTCGTCATTCCAGTACGAACCGACGAGACCCTCCTCCATCCCATTCATCTCCAGTCTTCAACGCATCCAGGGCCCACTGAGCTCATCAGAAGTTCCGCTCTACATGCCATCATCGAGATCTTCAGCCAATTCTCTTCACTTCTTTAACACAGTCTCCAGGGAGGAATATTCCTGTATTTACTAGTAACCATCACTACCCTCCTAAACATGACTACGTGACAATGGGGTGTAATTGCCAAAGGACTCTCCACAGTTCTAACTTTATTGTACACCATGTAATACATTTATTTGAAAAAGACAAAATGCAGATATTTCAAAAGGAATAGATCATCACTTCACAGACGACAGCAACAGTAACTGAGTAAACTCTTTTCATATCAGCGCCACTGAATCAGATTCCATCATGTATAAGACACAGGTCTGTTACACCTGAAGCAAGCGTTACATGTGGATTGGGAACCTATCTGGCTTTGGTGAGTGATAAATGAAACCCCTCTGAACAAATTAAATGATGTATAACAAAATAATGAAATAGTGTTTAACATGTATTAGCTCTGTGTGATCCCAACCATGGGGGGTTTTGTGGGATAATGAGTCTAAAGCCCTGTGAAGTCCTGCAGTAAATCAGCAGGAGCAGCACCCCCACTTTTAATGCTGACTCAGTGCCGGGCACTCTACTGACTACACTCCTCTGCCTCCTCCTCCTCTATATCTTATCTTTTTTTACAACACTAGCAGCATTGGAACATTCATCCATGCAACACTTTAGTCCAGAACAAAATCACTACTGCTAGCTAAACTGCCATTTGAAGTACATAAGTATTACAATCAAAGTGGCTATAATCAATATTGTTATGATAACAATGTATGCTATCACAATGTGAAAACAAAGGTAGTGATGAACCTACAGCAAATTATCACCTGAATCTGCAGCACTTTACTGTTTTGGTTCACTCTCACTACTCTCATAGCGTCATTTTCAGGTTTAAGAGAAAAAGCTCTAAAAAGCCCTGTACACTTTACTGCTCAGCACCAAACAGCAGACAGACACAGTTCAAGACTAGCTGGTGAACATAGTAGAGCTTTTATCTGCTAAAGAGACAGATCATTTACTCAGGAGTTGGTAGAGCCCAAAAACAGATTTAAAATAGAATGAATATTGACCTTATATTCATTAGATGGCCAGAAACAAATGAATGCTCTGTAACAGATGTATGAATAGTGAATAGGTAAGTGCTTGCTAAGAACTTCCCCATATCAACGTAGAATTTTACTTGAGTAATTTCATTCCATGCTACTTCAAATCTCTACTCCACTTTATTTTGCAGGCAAATGTTGTACTTTTTATTCAATTGATGAGTTGTTATTATTAGGCCTGTCAAATTAGCGCGTTCATTTCGATTAATTAATCACAGAAAAAATAACGCGACAAAAGATTTACGCAGATTAGATGCCCCTTGACTCTTTACGTCAACCGACGCGACGTTAAAACGTTACTTGGCCCAGTGAATAGAAAGTTTACAGTTAATACACTCCCGGATGTAACTGTTGATGCTCCGTTCTGTGCGATTCCTGCAGTAAAGAATGTTTTTAGCTAGCTAGCACCGCCGCTGATGCTAAAGTGAGCGACCCGTCTCGTCACACTCTCGATCAGGCGTTCAGATGCAGAATAAGTCGGTCTACCTGAGACACATTAACAACCCCATCGAGAAATGGATTGCAATCTACTGCAGGTGGTAGAGGACAGAGGGTTAACGGAGGCTTTACAGATGGCGTCAAATGACACAACTTTTAATGATAATGTTTATTGTGCCCGAAATTGCACTTGCAATTGCACTATGTCAAACCGATGGTCTGTGTTGTCTAAGATAATTGTGGCATACAAGATATTGGAGAAATAGTATTGAAATAAAAGACATGTTGACCAGTTTATTATGCCTACTCATTGATTCACTCATCTTCCAAAATCCATTTGAATATTTTGAAATGCTTCTCACAGCAAATATTGATATATGCGATTAATTTAGATAATTAATTAATTAATCACAAAGCTTGTAATTAATTAGATTAATTTTTTTAATCGCTTGACAGCCCTAGTTATTATTTATTAATGTATTCAGTATCTACCTGTAGAGTATTTCCAACCAGCCTCACCTTTACCAGCTGCAACATTAAATTAATATTTACACATGCATCCATAGTATAATCCAACAACAGGCCCAATAAATCTATTTTCTCAACCAGCTTCTTCGAGTGATGAGACCCGACATACTGTACACGAACACACAACTTTCTGCCAGTTTATATTGTTTGCCATGACAGATATCATTTGAAAAAAGTGATGACACGAACTTCTACATTTCAGCATTTGAATCAAAATGTGATTACAGTTGTGTCTTTTAATTAATAATTTATAACTACTGTTTTTATTCAAACGTTTACTCAATTGATAACATTGATAACATTCAGCGACTAGATGGCGCACTCCCCCTCCACCTTCCAGTGCATTCATGTCAAAACAAACTGCATATTTCATAGATTGTATCGGTGTAGATTCCCAGTTAGCTAACCGGCAACCTTAGCTTTAGCTTACCAGTCAACAAAGAAAAATAGCCGCCTCAAGTGTGGCTTTTTAGCCCTTGAATCTCCAGTCAGCTGACTCCAACGAGCAAAAGCAGAACCAATATTCACCCTAGTATTGTTCCTCCTTTTGTTATTGAGCACTTGGAATATGGTACCGGAGTGAAGCCGGGTGCATACCGCCATATTTCAGTTTTTTTCCACACAAACTTCTTTTCTTTACATTATTCTAGGTATTTTTCACAGCAGTCATTTTTACTTGCGGTTGCTCTTTTGTCTTTGACGGTGTGACAGTGAGCCAGCATTAATAATACCAATAATACGAGGACTCTGAAACGGAAGCAGCTAACTGGAAATCAGCTATCAATAGGGTCCGAGCACTGACAATGTGAGGGTCGAAGGACGCTGTACTTTAACAAACTCCTCCTAGAGATTTAATCCAATCGACTTCAAATTTAGTCAGTACCATTTTAAAACCTTAACGATGAAAAGTATCAAAATCATGACTTGTCACTGAATGGCCTTGCCGTGGCGTCACTGCCAATTTGAGCAATTCACAAAACACGAAGTTGTTGTAACTTCAGCATACATTCTTCTATCTCCTCCAAATGTCCCTAATATAGCCCTATTATATGGCAACCCTGGGAGCTAAACACACAGCAAATTGAGAAAACACAATATACAAAAATCAAGGAAATTAAGAAAACGTTGTCACCAATCATATGCCAGAAAAAGATTAAGGATTTCCCAGTACATCAGGAATGTCAAATGCAATATGCCAAATACCAGGATGTTCGACTGCATCCGGTTAAGTTTTGCAGTATACAAGCTTGTCTGGCTATTCTGACCCACAATCCTTTGTACAGCAGATATATGAACAAGATGGTCGAAGTTCAAGATGCAATGTTATGATGAAGTAGTATGTCTCAATTATATACATACTGCATGCAACAGTACATACGTTGTAAGGGCAGCTCCAATACATACTAAAAGTTTTGTTTTTTTAAAGTATGCAATTCGGAATGTGTTCGACTTGCAGCGTGTTTCTGTATTTGTTTGTGTTTTCTGTATTTGCAGCTTTTCTTCAAAATATTGGGCTTGCGTTGTCAAACCATTGAAGATGTTTTCCTAATTTGCTGTGCTCTCTTGGCCACAGTACTATTGGCACTAGTGGGTGCTGTTCAGAAAAACTTGCTTATAATCTTGTATTTTATGCTTGTTTGGTATTGCCCTTTGTGAAGGTCACTTATTTTACAGTTATCCATGAGAGATTGACTCATGGATATGACTCATGGAAGGGTGGAAATGTGATTTGCCATTTGATGCATGCTATAATTTCTTTATACACATACTAATAATAAACGAGTAAATTTGTTTTGATTTACCACAAAAAAAGAAATTATAGTTAGTGCCATCTTTTTCTCAGGATGAGATGAGTATATCATCCAAAACAATCCTTTGATGTTTCCTTCAAAGCTAGAATAGAATCATATTACAATGTGTCCAGGCTCATCACTTAGACAGAGTGGGCCTGAGCAGAGAGCATGGCCAGATCTCCATGACGATTTCCAGTGTTAGAGAGGCCTAAGCCCCAGCCAGCCAGCAGTGCAAAAAAATAATAACTTGGTCATATATGAAAAAGATCGATCCTAGAGGATGTCAAACAGCTTCCAGGTTTCGCCAACAATAATAACTTGGGCGTCAAGCAGGACCACAGCAACAGGCGCAGCCATGACTCATGATCCAGATGCAACCACATGGCAATCTGCAAAATCTCCGGCGATGATATGCCGAGCTATCAAAATGCATTTATGGAACATGAATGCATACACATTTCAAACAGTTCAAGTATGGTTTCTAATAGTATGAAGAGTGGAAACCAATCACTGACATACTTCTTGTGAGTGTGCTTGTGAATCTATGCAATGTAATGCAACCAGGCTTGTTGTTTGAATGATTACTTTTAGAAATGGTGTGTGTGTGATTGCAAAAAGCATATCAAAGTGAATTTCTAGTGCGTATGAGGAAGTCTGGCCACAGTGGCTAGGAAGGTAGTAGGAGGAGGCAGATGCAAGAAACATTGTCCAGGTATAACAAAAGCTTTTTTCTAGTTAACTTGGCTTAAATGAGTGAAACTCAACTCATCCTAACTTGGCATCATCAACATCAACATGTGCACACACACACTGCGGCCAACCCCATTAACAGCCAAACAGCAACTGCTTATATATTCCTTTCCATCAGCAGGAGTCTATCTAGGCCGTACCATTCTTGCAGGTAAATCCAATTCCCCTCCTGAAAATAGGTAAGTGACTAAATTATTCCTTCTTCCTAACCTCAAAGTAGAAACACTTCACATAGTTTACCATATAACGGACATTTGAAACCATATTTAACAAAGTGTCTGCAAGTTACAGATCAGTGATGGAACTATGGCTTAAACAAAGAATTAAAAAGCATGGTTACATTAGTAAGCAATACGGCAATGATGGTGATAAAAGGGACAAATAGTGTGTTCTCACCTACTTTGTCTGATTCATTAAAGTCAGGAAATGTGCTTTTCTTTACCTACTCTTGTTGTTGTCCTGTCACTTTTCTCCTGTAACACTGCACATGTCCAGGTGTGGGACTTGTAAGGGATTATCTTATCTTCTCTTATCTTCTCTTTATCTCAGAAATTAAAATGTATTATTATAGGTTCATTTACCCAGTAGTATAAAAGTAATTATAATTATGTACCCACATTTACAAGCTACAACATGACAGTTATAAACACATTAATGTATCACTAATTATAATTCAGTAATATAATATATATGATTCTTAAATGGGCCATTTTCCATATTGAATGCTTTTACTTTTGGTACTTTAAAGGTTTAATGTATAAGAAATGTCATACAATTTTAAACATAAAAATAAATAAATAATGAACTAACAGAATATGAAGAAGTAACAGTGTTGATGTTGTGTCAAAGACGTCTATGTATTGTGTTGCAGAGATATCTACTGAAATTAGCATGCTAACTGACTAGCTGTGGCCCGTCCAGTCTAGGAGGCGGTAGTGAATCGATGTAGAGCTGGGAGATGGACAGGTCTTTCGTTAGCAGTCAGCAAATAGGACTGATTTCGTTGACTCCCCACCGGATCGCCAAACAATCTGTTGTTACTCCCGGTGCTGGGATATTCGGCGTCTTGGAGTGGCTGCACGCTCCCGGGAGGCAGTACTATGTCGCCGTGGAGGAGGATTAAAAAACACGAGTCGTTTCCTTGTCTACATACAAACTATCAAAATGTAACGTTGCACAGAACGTACAGCTCCCAGTGCCACAGTAAACACAGATATCTAAGCCCCACGTGAAGAACACTAGAACAATAGAAGAGAGATATATAGCTGTAGAATATAATCCACAATATAAATAATACATTAGAACACTCTAAAACTTAGAATACAGCAGGGATGGAGCAGGCCTCTGAATTACACATTGAACCTTTAAGAATATTTAATGCTAATACTTTTGTACTTTTACTTAAGTAAGCTTTTGAATACACAACTTTTACCTGTAACAGAGTATTTTTTAAATGTAGTATTTCTACTTTTACTTAAGTAAAAGATTTGAATACTAGGAAAAAGTGGCACAATAAAGTATTATTCAGTGTGATATATTAATTCATCATTTACACAACACAGGGGCCAGCAACTGAAGAGGGAAAATATAGTTAAATATTTAAAATAATATATTGATCAAAACCATAGAGACATGATTGTAAGATCACAATGCCGTAATAATGTGTTTGTGTTTGCTTTTGAAAAGGCTTCAACCTTAAAAGACAGTAGATTAAAATTTTAGAACAAAATCCAGGTCCATTAGGGGGCAGGGGGGAGAAGTGGGAGGGAGGGGAGAGAGTTCAGCATCCCGACTGATTATAGAAATCATGCTCCATCAGTGCGACCAATCACATCATGAGTGATAGAGATAATTATTCATTAATCATAATGTACGTGTCTCAACCTTCAGACCGGTTTTTACATTTCAACTGAGATTACATATTATGTGCAATAAACATTTCAGTGACCCAGAGACCTCTTTTTTCTGGAACCTGAAACTGCAGAGTATCCCTCATTTTAGGCTCTAGAGCAGTGGTTCCCAAACTTTCTGTGACCAAGGCACACCAAAGACCAAGTCAAAATCTCAAGGCACACCTGTGTTCATATCCGGGAAAAATCCCCTCTATAACAATATAGTACCACTGTTATCACTCTGTGAACATTTAGTCCTTGTAAGAAGCTATTCTCCTTCACACTAGCAGAGAGCCTTTGACGTGTCACACTCTAATATTTCCCACCATGGCAAATGGCTAAAACTGGGTTCGCTTTAACAGATTTCTTTTTTTAATGATTGTTTTATTTATATTTAGGCCAAAGATATAAGACCTATTGTTTCTATATTGTGAATTAAGTGTGTAGGACAAAGTACCGATAAAGTACAATGTTTTCCTGCCCTGCCACGGCACACCAGGATTTGTCTTACGGCACACCATTTGGGAACCACTGCTCTAGAGTACTAACACTGAGTCCTAAGCAGCGTCCCGGGTTTGAATCCAACCCCTCTCTCTCCCTCTTTCCTGTCTATCTTTAGTTGTACTATAATAATATAGTAAATAATAATTTAAAATGTAAGGTGTTATATTTAAAATTTACTTTTCCACTGCAGATAGTACCCCCTCAGTGTAGGCAGGAATTCTCAGCTGATCGCCATTGCCACGTCATGTGAAATTGCCACAACATCATCTTCAACGCAACACTCGTTGAATCCTTTCATCCACCAAACAGAGGAACGTCTGCACGAAGCCTTCATAACAGTTTCGCATTAAAAGACAAGCCCTTGGAGTTTTTTGAAAGAAAAAAACATGAACAAGAAGGACATAAACAATTATTGATGGCCACCACAACAACAAATGCGAGTGCACTGAGAGCGTCATACTTGGTGATTAACCGTGTTGCTAAGAGAAGAAACCTTTTACTAATGGGGAAGAATTTATACCCCTATATTGGCCCGGCTCGTTGCAGAGACACAAGCTCAGGGCTCCCACTAATTCAGCGTAATGGTGAGTTTTTTATGCACTTTATAATTGTTTTATGCCAGTCATATTTATCTAAATATGAAAATTGCTGTAGATGTTAGGCTAGGCTATTCAAAAAGGCAGGTTTTCAGCAGGATGATATTAAATTTAACGTTTGTTGGAGTTAAAATACTGCACATTTCCTATAAGTGAAACAGTTAATACCTTCAGCATAGAGCATATCACCAGTAGCTAATCTCAACCTCCTGATGCTTGGTGATACCAGTTATACTGAACTGCAGTGGAAAGATGTTCTCCACACCATCAGCTGTCAGCTTGGTCTCAGTGTAACACATGAATGAGAAGAATCATAGTGACTGAATCGAGTCAAAAAAAGTCAAATAAACATAACGACATTTTAGGTCACTTTCAAACACCACTGATGGATGTCCGACTTCAATAACTTCAATAATGCTAGTTACAAACCATGGCAACAAGCATGTCCAAGTGCATCACTTTTGAGTGTCCCCTGGAGCACTTTACATCAGTGTTTTTTCTAAATGCTGCCTACGGGTTGTCAAATCTATAAAGATGTTTTCTTAACATGCTTGTGTTTGTCTATTTGCATGCGTTTCTTTTTCTTTTCACGTGATGGCAAAGAGGTAACTCCATGAAGCCAATAAAATAACTATCTTCTGTGTAGACACTAGTTGTGGTGAAGTTCTGGACGAGACATGTGACTGAAGAGACTCTTAAATGTTTATCTGCTCAACTGGACGGATTCAGTGTGGATTCAAATGTCTGAGGATCTCACTGTACAACAATCAGCCCAAATACTCACAGGTGCGTGAACCTTCCTGTGAACTGTTGCACCTTCTGTCCACCTGCAGCTGTTGCTGTTGCTAAATCACACCTTCCACAAAAATAATGATTTACGGTCACATTTTGCTCATCAGGGACATGATTTTCAATCTGTGAAAAAGATTGCTTTATATACCAGAGGGCAGAACAAGGCTATTTTAAAATGATGCTGACAATTTGCTATGTACAGTATTTACCTTTTGTGCACACACTCACAACCAATTTGCATGAAATGGAAGAGGGTTATAAAACCCTACAACAGCGTGTCTGCATCGATGCGGATGCCCTACTGACCACAAGCAACGCTGTTTTGGGTCTGTGCAAACATTTACTAGTAAACTGCACAAACTAAGATAGACATTTGATATTGTCATACAGACATTAACAATTTAAAGATTACATTGTAATTAGGATCAAATATAGCCATCTCTAGTCTAGAAAACAGTAGACGTCTTTATTTGATGGTAAAGTGCTGTATGTTTACATGGACTGTTGCAAAAACCAAGCAGCTCATAAACATTAATTTAAAAAACGATAGATGTTCAAAATAAGAGGCTGATACGAAACCATGGTTACGAAAAGTTAGGACAGTTCTGCCAGAGAGAGGGAAATTGCTGCTGTATTTTTACCCTACACCTTAAAGAACGATGCCTCATTCAGCTGTGAGTGAGACTACAAACAGAGTTCACTCTTTTACCTAGTGGGAGGGTGTGGGAACTAGATGCAATTGGGCCATAGTGATGATCACTACACAGGAACACAGGGGCTAAATAGGGGCCCAACGCTCACTGTTGTCCCCAGGGCAAACTGGTGCGTTAATCCAGCCCTGCCTCCGACTGCTGAGTTCCTCAATCCACTAGTTTTGAGGTCGAGTCCAGACTCCAGTCCGTTATGATCCACTCCTTCTTATCCTCCGTCCCCTCTCTGAATGCAGCACTGTGATTGGACGCTGGATGCTTGTCAGGAAGAAAGAGCTGCTGTGTTGAGGCCGAAAACTCAGACACAAGCAGGACTTGGATACAGGAGTGCCTCCGGGAAGGGATATATGTACTCTACTGGACACTACTAAATCATTTTAACTAACTGATCTCCAGCGCAGCACCGACCGAATCTCCGTGCACCCGCGTTCGAGGCCGCCCCGGTTCTGTGTGTCGCTGCCTGCTGGTCACAGTAATCCAGACTCGCTGCTATTAATGAGATTGAGAGGAGACTGAAGCTTGCTGTGTGGCAAAGCACACGCCAAACCTGTCTGAGATTTAAGTCTTATCCAGCAGGGAGGAAACCTAAGGGCTCAGCTGTTGCTGCTGGTAGCCAGGGCTAACAGCTGAGGCTGCCACACCGGATAAACATCCCGTTCAAGCTCCAACTACATGGGAACAAGTCAGCGGCGGACCACAGTCTCATTTTGCGCAAGAACTGTCACTAGTGTCATTTTGAAGCAGCGCAGTGGGCTTTATTACTGGGAATATATTTGATTGAGGCATCCGAAAAGCAGCAGTTTGAAGCCTCTGCATCAGGTGAGTGGAATCCGCAGTTATTCACGTCTGACTAGCAGCACGGCGACTTTACCTCACCAGCCTCATTGTAGCTGCTTTAAACCGCTTGCCCCCTAATATTTTTTTGGCACGACTTGTGTGATTTTCCACTTGTTGTTTATATAACCTTAAAAAGTCCTTGTCATTTTAGATTTCCATTAAGGTCTCTCTCTCTCTCTATGTATAGCATATGTGTGTTAATCCAGGCATCAACGCAGCAGATTGTGTGTCTCTATCATCCAAACCTACGGGAAACTGCTCAAAAAAAGGTCCTTTTAATTCCCTCCCCAAACGAGACTAAATATAGGAGGGGGAGAGGATTAACAGCACCTGGGTTCGGTCAACCCTCCCGAGTTTCCCAGCTGTCGCACTCTGACTCGTTGTCTTTAAGCCATTTGGAAAAGACAGCACCGAAAAATGTTTCTCTTTTGTCTTTTATAAGTATGCTAATTCTTGTCTCTTCCCAGTCCTTGCGCGTGCTGTTCGGGTGCATCAACTGCCACACATACGTAACACTGGAGCGAGTTGAATAGCAACAGTTGTACACAGAAACACTGCTACAGTGTAACAGCACAAATGCTAGGCTACTATGTAGCAATAAGTGGCATAAAGATAGTAATTCAAACCCTGTCTAACATTTTGGAACACATTTTTCGTTTACTACTTTACTAATAAATAGTAAAAGGTAACACGATATCAAATACAATTCATATAGGCCTATAAATTCACTAAATAATTTCACTATAAATGGTTATTGTAAGTTATGTTTTCAGCATATATATATATTAAAAAAAGATATCCTTTTAACCACAAATTACTTTTTTGCCAGCTTCAGTTGTATCATAATCCGTTAATTTCAGCTACATTTAGTACATATTTCCATAGCTTTTCTAGTGAATGAACACATTTTGCCTTTCATTATTGTCCCATTAAAAGCCTTGTAAACTTCATCATCAGGCAGCATTTAATGGTGATTTTCATCTGTGATCATTTATTCAATTAGCCGATTATAAATGATGATATTTTGTCAATTAATTGATTATTAATATGGTTCAACATTTCTGAAAATATTGAACATCCAATCACAATTTCTGAGAGGAAGGTGTTGTCAAGAGATTGTTTTTCTTACCATTTAAACCTATTCAGTTTTTAATCATATAAAACAAAAGATGGTACCAGTGAATGTTTCTGCTTGAGAAATACTGTACTTTACTGATTCCCTTTCTGTCTATTTTAACTTATCATTTAATTGACCATCTTCAATTTGCAAATTATCATATTTGTGAAACTAACTATGTAATATTTGGTGTGATCACTGATCAGTAATGTTATCTTCTTGTGTAATGAGTCATAATTAAACGTTTAGCTTTAGCACTACACTGACATCAAACCATGTGTATTTGAACAGCATGAGAAAAACTTGCTGCTGTCAGATGACTGAATGAATATGTTTTTAGGAACAAAGAAACACAGCCTTGGTGACATTGCATTTTTGAGATACCTGTGATTCTTAAAAGTCCTTCACCTTCAGTTTGTAGATGCATGGTTTACACTGGCGCAACAAAGTTCAAGCGCAGTATAAAAGAAACCACATTCTCTCATTTTTTGCTTAATTTTATCTCTAAAATGTATTTTGTCCATAATATGGTTATCTTTATTGGAAGCACTGTGAGTAAGTTCACCTCACTTCAGAGATTTAAGCATTTAGATACAGACCCTTACAGATAATGAGTCAATAACCTTTTAAACAATCGGTATCTCTATCTGTCCCTGGATACATAGTGTATCAGTATAATGTCTGTTTGTCTTCATTAATGAGCGTGGAGGCCGACTCTCAGGGGAATGTATGGTGGAACAGCAAACAAGCCTGTTCTGTCCGCTGCTTCATTGATTTCCCCATTCAGGCCCGGCAGCATTAAACAGCCACATTTCAGGTGACGATGTAATCACTGGAGATATTCTGGAAGTTAATGCCCCTCCACTGGAGATAAGCTGAAACTACTACCTTATGAGTAATGAAGCTGAAAGAACATTCTGAAATCTTTAGACAACCAGGTGAGATCTACAATTCATATGCCGGACATGTTAGATGTATGCACTGTTGGACTATTAATATACATTTTGCACTTAAGTTATTTATAGCAGATGTGGCTATTCGAAATATTATCTTCAGAATGAATAACTCTGTATTTGGACCTCACTTAATTTGGACAGAAACTAAAAAAAGGACTTATAACAGACTCAGACTGTGTGTGTTGTCCTTCATGCTGGTCCAATGCTACTACACTGAAGAAAAGATAAACAAGTAGTTAATTGGAACTGTGTGATGTCCTGTCCCTCGCTGGCATTATTGCACCTAACAGATTCTTATCACAACACTTTGAAAAACAAGTGGCCTACACAGAATACAGACATTTCATGCAACTGCCTCAGTCTGCATTCTGGTTATGTATACATGTACCTGAGCGGATAGGGATCCTGTTATTTTAAAACAATTTCATTCTAACTGGATAACATTGGATTTAAGCATAACTTCAGTTTCTGACATCATGTAGCACCCATGCATTTTGTCCATATCCAGCGTCAAAAGTGAAACTCATCTGATCATTACTTTGCAATGTTATACGTATTGCAAATATATTATATATATATATAGATATATATATATATAATAGTATATAATATATATATAAATAAATAAATATACCATATAGAAATGGTAATAGTGCTGCATTTACTCAAAGGGCAGTAAAACATAATCCAGTCATTTGGCCAATTGTGAACCGTATGTGTATTGGTCTCTGAGGTGATGGGTTAACGGTCTCATAGGACTGCAACTAATTATCATTTATCAATTTGTCTGCCTATTATTTTAATGATGATTTTCCTTAAAACTTCAGATAATGGCTAAGTTGACATTTTCAAATATTAAAGAAAGATATTCAATTTGCAATTTTATATATAACAGAGAAAGGCAAGTCGTCACATTTAAGAAGCTTGGTTGACATGATTTGATTATCAAAACAGTTGCGGATTAATTCTTCTGATTATTCAGAAGAAGATTGTTTCATCTCTGCGTTTTTGCCCAAATTGTCGTTTTTTGTTGTAAACTACTACTGTTATTTCACCAAGCGCTGTGAGTGTCTTTGTACCTTTTTTTTTTTTTTTAGATTAACAATTACTTTGTTATAAAATATGAATCCTACCTGCTGTCAATAATTTTTTTATTTGCGGTTAATTAAGGAATTAAATGTTGACATCAATGGTCCAGACAAACGGATGGATTCATGGTGATTGGCAAGCAGCATCTCACCTGCATACTAATTTATCAGCTGATTTGTACATAGTTAATGTTACATTTAGTATGTGGCTATGTTTATGTGCTGCTGTAAAAGAATGGATGTTGGGCAGTAAATGCAACTGTGTGATTGTTGTGCAAGGTTTCCCAGATGTAGAGAGGCAGTGTGGTGACTGTTCACTGCCCTGAAGAGACGCTGCTGAAATAACCTCTGACATTCAGACTGAATGGACTGACCCTTTTCTTTGCGTCCTCAGTGGGCAGTCATGTGGGAGTAATTCAGAAGCTGGTTACCACCAACATTTGTCTGTCTCATGCAACAGCAAGTTGATGGTCTATCAGCTGCTAGCTGAGATTTGGATCTAGAGGCTGAGCTCAGACCTGTCTATGATAATGAGCATTTATAGAGATAGGTGTAGGTGAAGGTTTCCATATTTAAACGTGTCATTTTAAATTAGATTTTATTTTTTGCTAATGCAGAGCTACAGCAAACCTTTAGGTACTCGACTCATGCTGTCTAGCGTTAGTGTAATTCTGTGTGGGGTTTTTTAAGGTTGGTTGGTGGTTATGTTTTATGGTTATTTTACAGTTTTTATGGTGTTATTTTTAATAATTTGTATTCTTGTAAAGCACTTGTCCTGGTCTCGTTTTATGAAAGGTGCAATGCTGAATAAACTTTACTCAATTACTTGTTTCAAGAGTGTTTTTAGTGACTTTTCCCAGTTGGGAACTACATCTTTTTTTCCCCTAGGTTTACTGCTTTGGAGGGGCTGCTCAAAGTGAGTTGTGAATAAAAATAAAATATATTTCTTTTTTTAATTCAAGGAAAAATTTCAGGCAGGGCGTTTACTAACTCCAAAAAGTCTATACAGCATTGTTGTTGAACATTAGCATTGTATGCGAATCATCCAGTATAAATGTAATGCATGCATGTTGGCAAACCTAACAATACAACACACATCCAATAGCAGTATGTCAATTGCTCAATACATGTTGATATTACAGTCAAAGTAAAAAAAACAACTCTTTAAGAAGTTGAATGTGTCAGCTGTTTTATTGGCATGTACAACAGCACACTAAGACAGGTTGGACTTCTGCATATCAAACAAAAGAGATGCACTTGCCATGCAGGGGATGCATTGTGTGAACGTCATTAGCTTTTGTCTTATCAAGCTCAATCAATAAGAGCTGTGTGCCTGTGTAATCCAGCTTTGATGCAACATGCTTTTCTATTGACATTGTAAACCCACATATTCTGTCCTGCGGCAGTGATATGTTCAAACCGCTCTACATGAATTTGAACATGAATACATGAACATGAAGTAAAGGTGGGCATTGAGTTGGGAGGCGATGACACTTTCCAGTATTTTTGGCAGAAAGGAGAGATGGGGTGGAAATTACCCATGATGTCAGGGTGGAGTCCAGGTTTTTTAAAGATGTGTTGATGTCTGTGACAAGTGAGGAGATTGTTGGGAGACAGACCTTGGAGGGGATGAGATACGGAACACGGGTGGAGCTTTTCATCCCGGTCGTGAAGTTGTAGACATGAGCGGAGGTGGAGAGGGCGGGGGAGGTAGTCAGATTACTGTAGATGGTGTCCGGCACCATGAAAAGAAATAGTTGCAAAGGATCTGGAGGTTTTCTCCCTGGGGTTGGAGGAGCCTGAGTGTATGAGGTTTGAGTATTAGGTTGACCAGGCTGTGCTGAGAGCAGGAGTATACAAGAGAGTGAGTTTATATTTGGATTTCGCTACCCTCAGCAGTGAGTGCTGGAACTTTGAAATACTGGTTTCCAAAAGTAACATCGGATTTCTAATGCAGAAATTAGTGTGCAACTAAAATGTCACTAAACTGTAATATTTCTTCATCACAACAGCTGAATTATTGAGTAATCAACATTTTTTTTGCAGTGGCTTACTCACTGATTAAAGATGTAATTGGTTATTCATTATTTCCCATTGATTGAATTTGATTTATTCTTAATTGTCTAAACATTTCATTCTGAGTTGCCTGTGTGCTGCGTTTCAATTTCTCTGTGTAGTTGCAATCAGTAGATATTAGATAAAGGCCATAACACCGTCGCACAAAGCGGGAACTGTGAAAACTGTCTCAACATGGCTGCTGTTTGCTTACCCAGAAACGCCTCCCCTCTCCTCAGACTCATATTATCGGCTGCTTGCATCAGTGCCGATAAGTTGGTCATTATCTTTGTCTACCTGACAGAGCTCACTCATGTAAGCAGAAGCAATCCAGTGAGAAGTTATTATTCATACGTCATGTCTCATGTAGCAACTTGTGACATTTGAAACATTTCCTTTTCACGTCAGGTGTCTTCCACAGGTCCTCTGCTTCTTTTGTGTGAAGTTGTGTTGCTGCTAAGGGCATGTGCTATTCATTTCTACAGAGAAGGCTATAGAAGGTTATATTGACCCAGTCAGACGTCTACAGAAAACCATTATGCCCAGGTGACGCCCAACTGACAACCAGCTGTAGTCCTCAATATTTCTTCCTATCTCTGGGCTTTTTAGTCGTGGTAGGGTGACATGCATGTCTCTTTTATGTTTACGCCCTGAAGACATGAGTGCTGGACATACACCCCTGGGAATAAGGAATAAGACTACTAGTGGCCAGATGTATAAACTTTGCATACACATGTTGCATAACATGTAAAAATAAACTGAAGACTGGGATGTTGATGGACTCTCATGATCTTCTTAGCAGTCTGTATAAGTCTGGTGATCTGGACCTTTGACTGTCAGGTTTCCAAATCATGCACAGATACCATAGCGCTAGAGGCTCTCATCTACTGCAGGATGGAACAGGAGCTGCACTTCCCGGTTCACAGCAGAGGTTCTGAATCTTCTTAGGAAGTGTAGCCACTGCTGCACCCTAGAGCAGACATATTTCACATTGACTTTCCACACCAGTTTGTTATCTACTTGGATGCCCAGGTACGCACCTGGGCATCGAACAGTCTGTCTTCTTTTTATGTGTGGGAAATGCCCGATGCTGTTTTTATGTGCATGCACATAGTTTCTACAAACGGTACTTGCCCCAGGATAGATAATGTAATGTTGCAGCAGGAGCATCCTAATAAACATTCTGCTAACCAACCTGAACAGTCTTTTTGTTGCATAAAGCTTTGAGCTCGTTCAAAGAACCGCCATTTTTGGGCATCTTGACACGATTGAACCCATCTTGGCTGATGGGTTCAATCGTGTCAGGTTTCAAAGACAGTTATGGCCCTTTTAATGCAGGTGTATAGGAAGAGAAGATTATGACCTCAAATCCTTTTGTGTCTTGAGTCCAAGTAAGAGTTGGGTCGATTTCTGGTTTTGCCGGTCCGGTACGATCTTACTGAACTGGCAGTTGTCTTTATAACATATGGTTTGGAAATGTTTACACTGGCCCTGCTCTAGTCCATGTTTGAAGTCTGCAGCTCTGGTGAACCTGGTGTCTGTTATTAGGATTGTTTTTTTACATCCAGTATTAGAAGAGGCCTTTTGTATAAACAAAACAAATAACATCTATTTGTCCAAGGTGAGCACCACAAACAAAAATCCATCCACCTCCATTGTATAGGGCTGATGGCAGAAACCTCATAGGCAGAAATCTTAACTACATGCATGGCTAGGTATCAGGAACAGCAGCCCTGCCATAAATCTTGCAAAGCTCATGATGTTCTATATATTCTTGAGACTCTCAAATGAGTTGATTCAGCTCTGGTACATTGTGTTGTTGGACAGTGATTGGATTGTATTAAATTATCCCAATGTGCCGAGAACGAGCAACATGACAAAATGATACCAAGAGGGTAATTATCATTAATGTTTGAATTGAGCAAAGGTTGTTTGGACGATTATTTGTTTTTAATATTTGCACCAGTATATCTCCAGGGAGCAGAGGAACCAACACGTGGTTCTTTAGCAGAGGAGGCGGGGGAGAGGCTTTAAAAACGGAAAGGAAAGATCAATCTGTTATGTTTTATGTTGCTTTTTAACACACAGCCTGATATTCTCTGACACAGAAGATCAGGAATACTAGTGGTACTTTTTCTTGAATGTGTCTAATGTTCTTCAAGCAGAGCAGTGGAATATACTATAAGATCCACTAACATGTACCACATGTTTTTTCCCTTCTTGTTACACTGCAATCTAAAATAATCTTTATAAAAATGAGTACATAGCAGCAGAATTTATGCAATATTGTTTGCTTTACATTTGTTGCCTACTGTATGTGTCCCAATGAAATAACAGGTATAGATATTTAACCAGACTGATCTTATTTTTCACTATCCAAATAATACATTATCACATCTGCGCTCTAATTTCATGTACATATGCAGTGCAATGCTGCACCAGCTGTCTTAAAAGGAGAGCGCTGAAACACTAGCAGGCTGTAGTGGACAAAACCCAGTAAAGTAATGATACACGGTGATGCAGTTAAGAGAGGATTGGATCAGATTGTAGCCAATTCAGATCTTTCAACATATGCCTGGACCGGCCCTGATACTAATGCTACTAATGCTTAGTATCAGATTGGAACCGAGAAAATAGTCCTATTAAATAATTAAATAGACTGTGGTTTGTCACCTTGTTTTTTTAGAAAGAAATTTTGACAATTCTGGACCTTTATGCTTGGAAGCTGTATCCTGTTTAAATGTCACTCGCCACTATGACAGTCCTCAGCACCCATGGGGAAGACACTGATGACACCATTTCTGTTTTTAGTCTCATGCCCTACTTTTCTCCCCATGGTATGCATAGGGTGGGTTTAGGGGCAAGTACAAAAAAACACTACCACATGCAGAACAAGACTTGGTGAGGATTTTGTTCTTGTTATTGAGGTCATTTTCACAAATGTATGGCCTGAAAGAAAACAGACTGATGCAAAGAAAGTTTTTTTTGTTACAAGTCAGCCATCATATTAATCAAGGATGATGATTCATACTTGTCCCAAACTATTGCATGTTTATGCACGGAACAAGGTAGTGATTATGTCCTGGGTTATGTCTTTCTTTTAAAAGCTGATTTATTTCCTTGAGTGTTGGAATTGTAACTTTCCCTGTACTAACAGCACTACTTGTCTTTTGACAACAGCAAATAACTTGCAGCCAGAGAGATATGAGATATGAGTGTTTCAGTAGGATGTGTGCTTTCCTTATGCTTAGCCCCCAGCTCAGAGTTGGCTATAATTATTTGCTTCATATGGGCTGCTAAAGGTCTGTGTCCATATAGTGAGCTTATACAGCGTATTTAAAGGGAAACAGATTTAAGACGGCCGTAGCGGACACACTGAGTTCAAAGTGGTTTCTTTTTCTTTGCCCTCTGACTTTAAAAAGTGGAGAAAAACCCTGGTAGAGGAGTGATTTAAAGGGTAATTCTGGTTTAATACAACTTTAGTCGTAGTCGTTGGGAATAGGATTTGGTGTATTGCAGAATCCTCCAACATCAACATTCTGGGAATGGAAATGATTAGGTATTAGGAGCAGTGGGCAGCTACTATAGGTCTGATGCCTTGCTCGTCAGGGGACTTGAACCGGCCATCCTTCCCAAGCCAAGTGCCTACGCTACGGACTGCTTGTATTTCTTGCCCTGCCTGACTTGTTGCTAGTGGAGAATCTGCTTTCCCAGATCTCAGCAATCGCCTAAGTACCTACCACCTATCATTACTGAAAGGAAAGATGGCCAAAACTATGTCCTTAATACTAAATTTGTAACAATAATGAATTATCCTTTAATTCCTGATGATCTTTTTGGATTGCAACAGGAAGTTTGTGGCAACGCATTGGGCAGGGATCACAGATGTGGCTTCCTCCTAAGTAATACCACTAATCATGACTCAGGGTGTCTGTTTGTGTTGGGTTTGAGGAAATGTGAAATCTTAATACTGCATCAGAAAACAGCTCTCAGGTAGGCATCCTACGCACAGTAAGCTGATTTACATGAAAAGCAGCTGGTGCCCATCGCACGGCTCTACACTTTGCTGCTAAGGATGTCTGTGAATTTTCATCACTAAATGCCATTATGTGCTTCTAAGCGCCAATGACAAACATACTGTAGAGCCTCCTTTGCATGGCAGTGCACACGTCCCTCCCGACTATAACAGAATACTAATGAGTGTTCAACTAAGGTAACATAATGAAATGGAAGGCAACTCCCCCTGCACAATCAATATTTTTCTCCTCTGGGGTGAGGTGGGTAAGGCAGGAGCCATTTAGTACACAGTACACTCTGTACTGTCAGGATAATGTGGATTGTTTTGACCTATAGCCACTCTTGATTATCATGTAGAGAGAGAGAGAGAGGGAGAGAGAGAGGCTCTCCTCTCTGCTTGCCTCCACAGAACAGAGGCCACTCTTCATCTTCATACTTTTGACTAAATGTACGAGGATGTGTTGAGGATGAACAAGCGTGGTTTTATTACCCACGCTTGTTCATCCTCAATTTCTATTTTATCACTGATGGAAAGATGGGTCCCTTCTTTCTTTTGTACTGCTTGTCACAGTCTTCTTTAGCTAACTGAACTGACTGACTCAAGTGTCATCTTGTGACCTTTTATATAGAACCCGGATCACATTTATATATGTCCCCCTGGCCATAAGACTATACAACTCCTCTAAGTGATGGCCGGGCGATTCCAACATTTGTAATTATTTTTACATTTGTAAAACGTAAAAATTTGTAAAGATTTTTTTGTAAATTTGTAAAAATCGCTTATTTTAAATTGTATTTGTACTTACTTTTTAATGGAGGGAGGGGGGGGGTGTAATGTTAATAAATGTATAATGTCTTTTAAGCTACTGGATGCCTACATTTCCCTCGGGATGAATAAAGTATCTATCTATAATTGATAGACTTTGGTCACTTGATTTTGACCATAGGGAACTGTGAGATGTGGCTGAAAGCTCCCAAAAACCTAGTAAGTGGATGTTGAGTTGAGATTATTTTGTCACGCGTACTGAGCCCTAAATATATTCCCACAATTCAGCTCATCTGGCAGAGCGAGCGTCCCATGTACCAAAGCTGAATACTTACTGGTGTTGGAATCAGATTCGCTACCCTTTGCTGAATGCGAAATGTTTGTGAAAATATGTAGTAAACTGGAAACATTCTGAAAATATTTCACACTGATTAAATATTTATGATTGTCGTTATAAGTGATTGCACCTACAGTAAGTGTTCAATAATAGATAAGAGAGTGGAAATCAAATGAATAAATGCTATATATTTATACGACTATGACATAATCCAACACATGTTGAAAGCTCGGCTCATTACTATGTAATGTTATTTCATACTGCTCCTTTTCACAGCAAGGGAGTTCATTGCAGGACATTTTATTTTTATTCCAACAGTATTTGATACATAATGTCCTTAATCCCAAGTGCTTTTATTTCACATTTCCCCTTTTTTATTTAACAATTAAGGCAAACAGGGCCAGTGATATGTGATTGGCTGTCCACCTTTGCTTGAGGAAGTGTTCTCTAACTGGACCTGTTGGAATTTTAGTTGTGTGTGTATATATAATACTAAATTGAATTTATATAGCGCTTTTCGAGACCTCAAAGTCTAATGTTTTATTGAACCTTTGCCTAAGCTTTGTGTTAGGTTAAGGCAACTAAAACATATTTGTTAGTACAAGAAAAATATCATGTTTTGGGTTGAAATACCTACTTGGTTAATACAAAAGAACAATTGTGGCCATGATTAAACGAAAACCATCTTGACTGTTGTTAGGAAAAAGGAGAAGAGCAGTGGTCTCCCATGTCAAAGTCCAATGCTTTGTTACAGTTATCCTCCCCCGTCCCGTCTTCCCTTCATTTGCCTTTGCTCCTGAAAGACAAGAGTTTATGTCACACAGCCGCTGAGTTAAATGGTTACATTAGGCATTTAATCAAAAACACACAACACACTGTGTTTTCTTAGGGACTATTTCTGCTGTGGAAAGTAGTCCCAATGAAGCTGTTTACATCAAGTGTTGTAAACCCCACAAAGGAAATTTAATTTGTTTGAAACCTCAGATGGGTAACTCAAAACCTGGACACATAAAACCAAAACTATCTACGTGGATAGTGATGAAAACAAACATTTAACATGTTTCTCCTTTGTCTTCTTCACTAGTTCCCATACATTAAGGTGGCAGCAAAAGGTCTGTTCTTATTGAAGTATAGAAAAAAGCTGTAAGTTTACATAACGCACTACATTTTTGAATGTGAATTGTGTTGATGTTGGGTACCCGTTGTCCAAGTGTGCAGATGAAATGAAAAGATCTCTCAGAGTCAGTTATATTTCCAACCTCTGTAAATCTAGCATCTGTGAGCCTCTGAGGTTCTAGCGACACTGCAGCACCTTCCTTCACACAGAACAATTCAATCAGACTTTCTCAGCATGTTTCCCTATGGCCTTTTTCTACCAATAACCCACTGCTCCAATAATCATCGCTCATCACTTTTAGTGTCAACACACAGCTATTTACTATTGAGCTGTGGATATAAAATTCCATTTTCTATTAACTTATTGTTGGGCCACAAGGGAAGGCTCACAATTGACATCTCTAGCAATGACTATAAATTTGAAGCCAGGCTATGGATATCGCATTACTTTTTTGTATACCGGGCAAGTTTAGAAAAGATTGGACGTGATTCGTAGCTCTCAGGGAGGGTTGAGGCTTTTATAGTGCAAGTTAAGTTTGACCAAAGATTAAAGTAAATGAGTTTCTTTCATTTGTTAAACAGTTTGTGGACTGCAGTTTTTGAGGGAGAAGCTTGGTTGTTTTTGGGGCGGCTAGAGGAAGAATTATTCACACTATTTCTGGTTGAAGGTGGCAGTAAACAAATCATGTGGTGGCTTATCACTTCCAGATCCATGCAATAACACTGTGATGTAATAAAGGATCTCACTTTTACCGCTTTTCCCAAGAAAGCTGTCCTGGGGATCATGTTGAAAGTATGGTCATGAAAAAGCCGTTGAAATAAAGGTTATAATCTTAGCTGGCCAGACTCCTTTGCCCCTGCAAATCACGAACAGTGTTTACCAGCAGCCCCAACCATGAATTTGGCGCAAAAATCACAAGCCTCAGGTGCATGAATTTCATTTTAGTTGAATTAATTTACATTACCTCCTCAGGTGTACTCTAAAACCACTCAATGGACCGTTTTAGGGACGGCTGAAGGTCGAGCAGTGCACAATATCACCTTAAATCTAATTTAAATTAGCTTTATGCATTAATTATGCATTTGAAGCACTAATCCCACATACTACAACTTGTTCCTTAATACTGATCCATCTAAAAAATAAATCAGAATCTATAGTTCTATTCATGCTAGATACCAAGGCATCAATGTAAACTGGTGAAAAGACGTAGATTAGGAGAAGAGCATGCACACAAGCACATGCTCTAATCTCCATCTGTCAAAGCTGGATATAAGGTAGGAGGACAGACGGTGAAGACCCCCCCTCAACTATTTATTTTAAATATCCACTAGGTCTTGGAGAGATATTTCCAGTTTCCACTTTGACCGGCTGTATTTAATGTAGTTGTGCATGCAGATAGATTTACTCTACAGTTGTCTCATTGTCTGTCTTTGTGTGAGGCTGTTTGTAAAGCTGTGGCAACTGATAGTACCGCGTTACATTTGAGCCAGGAAGCTGATTGCAAACATTTGCTTCAGTCTGAGCTCCTGCAATCTTCTTTTTTGCTACATAATGCCTTTTCTCCCTGCATGACTGGATCCGCTTGCACAATGGCATGCCGCCTCACTTTGAACATGGTAATAAATGTCTTTAGTGTAGCATTTGCAATGCAAATCACAATATCCAGTGGAGAGCTAATATCACAAGGGTCAAAGGCTAAGGAGCAACTGAAATGATTCATAGTCCGGCTATCAAACCAGTGCTTGTTGTACTTGAGAGACTTGTTTAATCTCCTTTAGCCTCACTTAACCCTGTCTCACTCTGAGTTCTTCACATTGCCCAGGCCACAATAAAAATCCCTGGAGTTTCAGAAAGTGCTGGAAATACTTTTTTATTTATTTTTTTAAATACATTTTTGAAATCCGCTCTCTCTACTGCATTCTATTGGGTGACACCGTGATATCTGGCATCCTGGCTTGTGTATGTGCCAGCCTCCACAGTGTCCGCCAGAGGTATTATGTTGCATCCCTGAGCAGTCTCTGGTGAAGATTAAAAATCCACTGAGGTCAACAGGGTAATTGGACAAATGTGGTTGTAACGGAAAGAGGATTATATCTAAAATCGACTATTATCATATGAGACCTCTATACTTTCTGCCATGCATCGCACCAGAAATTGACGAATTAGTTTAGGTCATCAGAGTCAGATTAGTATGTGACTGCCTAAAAAACATGAACCCCTTTAAACTGGCAGGTAAAACGTGGTTTAACTGCTTTGTGGTTGTCATTGTTTCAGTGTCTAATTTAAATGATATATGAAGGATACACATGTGGGCTCAATGGAGATATTTGGTCATGTCTAACCCCACATTTGTTTTGTGTAATCAGATGTCCAGTGGTTAATAATTCAATTATTCAAAATGTGTCTTTTGGCGCAGGAGGTTCAGTTGTATTTTGAGCAGCAGAAGCCATGTGCTCAGCTGTAATCCTGTAAAACTTTCACTAACATGTTTTTTCCTACTCTTTCCTTCTCCCCCAGTGCCATGAATCAGCCTGGACAACAGCTGCTCCCCACATAGAGGTCACTTTACCTCTCTTTCCATTTGCTTTGGTCCAGAGGATGCTGGGAATGTGTCGCGGGCGCAGGAAGTTCCTGGCGGCTTCTATTGCCCTGCTCTTCATCCCAGCACTCACCTGGCTTTACCTGTCAGTCGGGAGCTTTCAAAGTAAGCACAGATCTCAACAACGAAGCCCGCAATGAAAACACACTAACACAGGGCTGCTGCTGTGTGATATAACAGGTTTTTTTTCTGGCTTTCACTTAGTAAAACAAGCCTTTTGAAAACTGGGTCTGTTTTGGATTCGTCACATAAATGTATTGGTTATTACCGACCAGGTTATCCTTGTGTTGATGGTCCAAATGGAGACACACTTGCAGGGATCATTTGTGGACACTCGTGTTCATATTACTGCACAGTCCTCTTTGTTCTGCATGTTTTGTGTGTTTTACTTTACATCATCCATCATTTTTTACAAACCCTGAGCTCAGTACAGACTGTGTACCAGTTGTGCAGCACGGTTGTATAAGAATTGGAGCCTGACTGACCGGTAGGGGTATTTCACACTATGTTCAGACTAGCTGCACTTGTCCTTCACATCTGTCCTTTACGAGCTGCCATTTATGTAAACATTAATTAATTGTAATGTGGTTTCTTTATATTATCCCTTTACTTTAGTTTGTTTGCCTTAATCACCTCTTCGTCCCCCAAACTGAAAGTAAACGGTAACATTCACTCACTTTACAGTTGATATTTGGAAATCCCACTTCAAACTATGTTCAGCTTCCAAATGGACATTTTAAGATGTCCAGGCTCCTGACCACTGTAACAAAAAGACTTCCAAAAAGAAAAAAAACAGCAGAGTTGAGACTGCTACAGAGTCTCAATGTAAAACTAAATAATGCCATTAACAATGCAGGAATACATAACGGGAAACTTATGTCAATGACTGCTCTGGTGCATGCTTGAAGGCTTCCCTACATTCCAACCTCAGTATGCTATGATACATTACATTACACACATTGATGGCATTTTTCTCTTATATAGCATTTAACTTCTTAATGTCCCTCTCTTAAACAAACTACTAATATTAGGTTAATTCCAATAAGAACATGTCATCCACAACTAATTTAATTCATTTAAGGAATAACACTTTATCAATCCCCAGAATTAAAACAAGAAAAATGTATTATTTTAGACTCTTGGAATTACAACAAGTACAAAGAATAAACAGCATTGTTTTTCACACTTTTTCACTGTACACCATGCCTTAATGTCAAACGTACAGAATTTTCCTTAAGAAACTAATTTCCTGTAGACAAAGTCACCCCTCCCTCCTCTTTTTCTTCTGGAGGTGCTATATTAATGAATTACTGAGGCCTGTCCAAACTTGATTACTTCCTACAGATGATGTAGTCCAGGAGTTCTTGGAGCCATTTTAATGACTTTGACTCGCAGGATTGAAATGCTGCAGTAGTGCCATTATTAATTATGATTAAAATGACAATTTTGACTCGGGGTCACAGTCACTGGAGACTACATATGTGAATACGCTCCCATAATACAATAGCCACCAAAGTCTGCAAAGTAATTATTAGATTTGGCAGTAAATTCCTGGCGTTGGGGAGTGCTTTTCTAGGAGTGTGATAAGTTGTGAAAGGACCTGGCTGCAGGGAGCGTCAGCTGTAGGTTTGGCCTGAATGTGTGAGACAGGAACAATGTGCCTCCACTGCCTTGGACTCCCTTCACACTTCACACTCTCCATCTCTAACCTCCTTTATGTTGCTTTGTCTCATCTTCACTGTTGTTTTATTCCTCTTTCTCCTCTCTCTGTTGTGTTGGTCTGTCCGACGGAGTGAGAGAGATGGTGAGTCTCTCTGGGGTCTTCAGTGCTGTGTCTGAATGAGCTGTCACATAGAGCAAATCCGCAGGACGAATAAGGTCTTATCGATAGAGAAATACAATATAGGGGCTATATGGGCACCATTGTCCACATACTTTTATGGGCCTGTTGTCTATGGTGTGGGCTAGGGATGAGTATTGAACCTGAAAACCTGTTTGTAGTTAGGGTTGGGGTTAGATGGATAGTATGTTGTCAACTTGACTCCTTTTTAGTCTCTTATCAAATTGCTTTGTAATCACCTTTTGTTGGCTCAGCAGACATGCCGTTTTTTAGTGGCAGCCTCCATAAATGTTTACAACCAAAACAGGTGTAGCCTACGCTTGATTGATATGATATGTAAGTTGGATTGAGACTCGGCTATCTTTCCTCTAGAGAAGACTTGCCACTCTTTTGGTCTTGTTGAACTACAAAAACACACAGTCTCCTCACAGCCTTGGAATGATGTGACACTTCAAAGACACCGCTTAGTTTACCATGAGCCTGTAGCTGCACCTGGAACTTCTGAAGTTTTTTTTTAATTAAAGTCAACACTGACCTCTTCACATTCTGTTGATGATGTTAGTAAAACATCTTTTTAACTGAAACCGTCATCAGATTGTACGGTAATGTGGGTGTCGACAGGGACTTCATGGTGCATTCAGGCACTCGAGCTGTTGTTTGAAAGTACCCCTCTTGCCTTCTAGTGGCTCTTCTTTTTGTTTTAAAGTTTGTACCCAATTGACTGAAAACTGTTGTTATTGCATATTAAATGAATTATTACATTTGACCTTATGGCCTAGTTTTCTGCATTCCAAAATAATGGGGCTGTTATATCACCCTTGATTACCATGTAGGCTTTTCTTTTTAAAGAAACATTTTAAAATGTGAATTAGAGTTTTGAGGGGATAAAACCAATATTTGTGTTTTCAGTCATGGGGATTGTTGGTGTCAACACTACAGGAAAAAAAAAGTGAAAAACCAATACATGAAGAAAACTGAAATGTACAGTAGACTACTTTCCTGGAATTCTTTTAAGCAGAATATTATTTGGTGGTTTGGAAACTTAGTGGGAGGTTCAGGCGTATATCACAAAGCACCTCAAGAAGCACCTCACCTTCCTCTATCTGTGTGTTTTGCAAAGGCACCATTGCCATATCCTGTGCTTAGCGCCAGCGTGTCAGACATTGAAAAACCCTGCTCCATGCTATTGTCAGATATACCTGAGTAGAAGAGTAAAACAAATATTCAATATGTAAAAGTTTGACCAGTTTTAGTCTAATTACCCCAAGAGCCACCGTGATCTCTACTTGCTACATTGGCACACAGTCATTTTCTCAAACTTCTCACAGCCCCTTCCCTTCGGCCGTTAGATCTCAAACACAAGCCCCCTAATGCTTTACACTGAGACACATGCCAAACAACTTGTTTTTCATCTTCTCCCTCAAATATCATAAATATAAGCTATGTTGTGAAAAACAATTTTATTCAGCTCAAGTTAAGCCTTGCCACACTTTCTCAAATGAGGAAAAAGATTTATCCATGCTTCCATCTCATCATGTCTGGATTATTATTAAATGTATTGCTGTTTTCTCCCTGGTGTAAATTCTCCCAGCAGACAGCCAAATATGGGGTGTTGATAACTTTCAAATTGCTTCCCTTAGTTTACGACGAACAAATAATTTGACCCTGAGCATTTTGGTTTTCCACTCAAATTTTCTTTAGACATTGCCATGCCTCTTAATGACCACTTCGGGGTAAACATTCAAGCAAGCAATGCAGTAGTGAAAGGATAAACCAATAAATGAATAAATGAGTATGAATTACTCACAAATTACAGCTGGCCCCAGAAAACCAGATTAGTGGATCCCATATTTTATTCAAACTGGCAGTAATGCGGTCTGGAAATGCAGAATGTTTTTTTACATTTTTTATTGAAATTAAATAACTTCGATTTTTCCCAAAGCCCAGTATGCAAATATTACATTGTCCGTTTATTACTTCACTAATTTGACCTTCCTTCCAATTTTATTTAAGTTCCCTTCTAGCTTTATTTGAACTTGTGGGTCCTGCTTTCATAAATGGACAAGTTTTTTATATTTATAAGAAAAGACCCACAAATCCCACTGCAGTAATTCGGTTCATGGAGAACATTCCCTCTGGTAGTTTAGAAGTAGAAATGTTCATGTGTCCTCAGCATGACTAAGGCCTTTATACAGACCACACATGGCTGACTACAGAGAACCACATCCTGGAAGAATTAAAGAAATTATATCAGAAGCATTTGTATTTTTCTTGGAGCTACTTGGCTTATTTATTCAGAACTATTCACTCAAAGACCTTGTGGGGAAAACACATACACGCATACATCCAGGCTGTAAGATGTATGACTATGGGGGGGGGGGACAGCTGTTCTTTGTATGTTACTTACATTGGTTTGGCTTATTTATTCAGAACTATTCACTCAAAGACCCTGTGGGGAAAACACATACACACATACATCCAGGCTGTAAGATGTATGCCTGTGGGGGGGGGGGGGACAGGACAACTGTTCTTTGTATATTACACTTGCATTGGTTTGGTTTATTTGTAGCCAATAGTTGAATTCATATTCTATTGTTTCTGTATGTTGCACTTTTGTTTGGCTTATTTGAAGCTATTGTTCTGCACTTAAAGGATTGTACCTATTTGCAGCTAACGTACTTGCAAGATTATTTCTGTTCGGAGTTGTATCCTCATGATTGTTTGTGCTTATTGTAAGTCGCTTTGGACAAAAGCGTCAACTAAATGAACTGTAATGTAATGAAATGTGTTGTGGTTGTGCTTTGTTTGTGAAAAGTTGCAGACTTTGTGTGATTTGGCAGCCATTGGTGGCAATGTCACAAGGGAATGAGGTATTCTGGTTTAGAGATGGCGGCAGGGTCTGTGTTTGTAAAGACTTCAATTTAAGCCTGGAATTAGTTTCTTTGTTATAAGAATTCTAGAGTAGAAAACTTTAAACATTATCAACAGAATGTGAAGAGGTTATTGTTTGACGTTGTGTCAAAGGTGTCAATGTATTGTGAGAGATATCTACTGATATTAGCATGCTAACTGACTAGCTCCGGCTCGTCCTGTCTTGTAATACCGCTTGTTCCTCTAGAGGCGATAGTGAGTCAATGTAGAGCCAGTCTGACCTCAGTCCAGGAGAAGAAGTACAACTGCACCGACTGGCTTGTCAATATTACTGCCATGGTCCGTGTCTGTTTTATAGTTTGTTTATTGGATTACAAATAATTAAAAGTGGCAGAAACAAGACACCGACTTGCACCATGAACAGAGATACGACAGGCATTACACAGGAGTAAAAAATACACAGTAAATATATCAACACAATAAGAGAATACTACTAAAACTAAAATATAAACATAGTTTAACATACTGTAGTAGGTTTTTTTTATTTGTATAATTGATGACTGTAAATGGCTGGGAACTACATATTGCACCTTTTTTTTAAATAAAGGAAAAAGACCATGTTTCATTGATTCACTGGCCACAGAAGACCATTTGTTCTAGATGTGATTAAGCACGTAAAGTTGTGTGAGAGCTATATCATTGTTGTCTTAAATGTTCTTGTTTCTATTTCCGTCACTTTATAATTCCAACAGCCCTTGTATTTGTCCTAGTTCTCCCATAATTGAATCGCCATCTTTGAAGGTGTAGTACACTCCACAACAGTAATTTGAGTCATACAGAACATGACAGTTCCAGGTCTCTGCAACTTGGTTTAGCTCTGTATCAACAGGCTCAGAGAAGACATAAATCTCTCTGCCTCACATATTTATTTTAAACGGCAGTGGTGGGGGTAAGGGAAAAGGATGCCAATCATTACGTAATAATAGCAGTTGGTATCGTCTCTACCACGTACACTTGTTATAAGGTGAGAGATGCAGTAGAGGTCTTCACAGGTCTAGTGTGGGTCGCCCTTTTCTAAAGATTCACTTATGCACGTCAGATTCAGGTAGGTTTTCCATGACTCTGTTTTGTTGAAGTATTATTTATCCAGCGAGTACTTTGCATTATACACAGTCTGGTTTATGAAACATCTACACATGCATATTTGCATAGTGAGGAGGTGCAGATATGACGTCATAGTTCAGGGTCAGTTCAGATGTTTGGAAAAAGGCAGAGGCAGTGGATAGTCACATTATAGTCAACCCACTTAGGAGGCCCTAGGTGTGGGGGGGAGAACCCGTAGCATGTTGAAGAGGGGATAAGGAGTGACATGCGCCTGAGGAAAGGGCACGACGGGCCTAAACCATGGTGAAGGCCCAGTGACATCCTCGGAGAAGGCCTGATCTCAGGCACTCAAGGTGCTAAATCCAGAGGATGAAGAGGAAAAAACACTGTTTGATTTACGAGAAATGCACAACCAGGCAGCCTCATCCAGGGTTGCAGTATGTGAACTAAGGTATAAAGAGGGGGCCCAGATCATTACTTCGGCAGAGCTCAGCCAGCTGGGTCCTCAGAGTTTTGAGCTGTGCTTGTACGAGAATAAACTCTTTTGTATTTGACTTTGCTTCTCTCCAGTGATTTTCTTTAATTCTGTTATAACTTGTAAAACAACCAGAACGTCTATAGCTTATTAGTTTCAAAGTGTTAAAGGAAGAGGTCTGAACTTCACCCCTGGCACGGAGGGAAGACTCTTTTTCTACAACAGTTTCTGATCAGGTGCAAGGAGCACCTGCAGGGACCGCAGAGGAACAATGAGGACTAAGCAGGTTTGACAATGTTCAGTGAAAGAAATTCATAGACTTGGTTCACTTCCTGTTTGTGTTTTCACTGAAACATTTTGATGCATTCATTCAAGTCCTATAGGACTTACCAGAACCACCATTTTCAGACTTTTTATATGATGTTTATGTCAACATCCTAAAATTGTGCCAGAATTAATATAGAATACAAAGAAAACTCAAGACAAACAAATGTAGAAGTTTGTACCAGGATTACTTTTTGCATTTGACATCATTACCAAAAACAATAATAATTATAATTATGTTCCTTTTAGCTTTCTTCCTATTGCTTTTTATTAGTTCTTTGTGTTTGATTAACTACATTAGTAAGAACCCATATATTTAAGGTTTAGAAAAACAATTATTTTGTGTACACATAGGTAGACAACATGTGTTTAAAATAAATAATTATAAATTATCTTTCAAGTAAATGTAATTACCACTAAAAATGTAATACAATAAGCATTATTTGTCCTGACCACAGGCTTCAAGAAAGACGCATTAAACCAACAAATATACCACAATGTTACAGTGTGAACACAGAACAGTAAATGTAAGTAAGCTTTAAGAATTGTTTATCTCAGCTTCGAAAACGCAATGAATCTTATGAGTTAATTAAATACTACCAATAATGGTCTATTTAACCTGTAGCCTAACATATCATCTGAGCATGTAACAATAAATAAAAGATGTCTTTATTGTTGGTACAAAACCTTACTGTAAAATCAACCATGGGACTAACATTGTTATAGTATTGATTTTCTGTTTTAGCTGCAGTCTGAACTAATATCCACAGCTGTGCGCACAGTAAAGAGAAATGGCGGTCTGAGACCACATTCTGAAGGAAATGGAACATGTGTTTGTCACATCAGATGAAGAATGTAGGAACTGCAGCCCTCATACATACCGTAGTTCGCTAATTAGAGGGATTATAGGGGTCTGAATTTAAATGAAGTCACCATATTTAATATTTAATCACAAATCCTCAGTTTGCCTTCAGACTGGTCTTCAACAAGTGAAACATATGATCAGTTGGATTGAGGTCAGATGTTTGACGTCAGTTAAAAACATTTAGCTGTTTGGCCCTAATGGTTGGTTTGTATAGGAGCAACGCCCTATAGCTGAAAGTCCTAACCTTCACCAGATTTTAAACCCTATTTGATGGAGTAGATTGAAAACAATGAAACTCTTTAACGGTACTTTATGATTTCTCAGGTTTCAGCTAGGATGTAAATAATCTGAGGTCCTACTAAAGCATTTTTATGGGGGGGGGTTTTCAAGCGGGATAAAGTAGTTTAGACTAAATATGCTTACTCAGGAAGTGACTGAAAGCTCCAAGTCATTTATTTACATTCTTCTCGTGAATATGCAGGGAGCTGACAATAAACTCTATGAAAAGGTCATTTAGGTTTTGATGTATTAAATGTGTCTGATCAGTCAAGATAATCAGTCATACAATCATACAAAATATCTTTCTTCAATTTAGCCCAGTTTCTGTACATTACTCCATTATCTACATAGAGTTCCCTACAGAAGCCTTACGGGAATCCAACAGTATTTACCTGTTCTCCAGCGGCAGCAGCTGATTGTAGCTTCAAAGGTATTTTTGTGATCTCACAGATGTCTCCTTAGAAGGATAAAATGTTTGCCCAGTCCAACTCTCAACAACCATTTTATCAGATGGTAAACATCTATATGATCATAAACATACCTCAGAAGATGCAACCTGCTGCAGGATAACAGCATGATACAATAATGTAATGCATAGTTTACATTTTGATTGCAATAGTTCCTACTGTTTTATTTTTTTACTTGAATTAAGACTAAAGCATATACTTGAAACAAAGTTCTTCTGGGGTCATCTGGAAAATGCTATTTTCCTTTGGCTCCAAACTAGGGTTAGGGTTAGGACATGTTGTGGTTAACAGGAAATGGTATTTCTCGATGCAATTAACGTCCATCCGCCTTATCCAAACGATGAGACAAAATGGCGGCTGGCTGTTGTACTTGTGCGGCGGTCTTTCAAGCTGTCTGCAAGTGAACAGATGCCATCGCATGACAGATGAGTTTCCACCGCCCAGCAGTTATTGGCCTGAGAGCAGTAGGGAGAGGATGGTGCTTTACAGCTAATGATGATTAGATCTGACATACATGGATGCACTGGGAACATGGCATCCAAACAGTCATGAATCACTCAGCAAGTGCCACAAGTGTCTCTGTTAGCTGAATGAGAGGTCAGTTGATCATCTACAAGAGCTAGGAAACATGAGTAACTAAGTACACTTAGGCAAGTGCTCATGTACAATACAACACAGTCCTGTCCTGTGTGTTTTTTGAGACAGTTGTTATTTTTTTACTCCCCTACATTTATCTGACAGTTGCTGCTTCTAGATACTTTGCTAAATCAAGTTTTTAAGAATAAGGAAACAATTCCATATCCAGATGTATGTCGTTTAAAATATCAACATTGAGTTGGGACGAAATATTTCGGTAAATATCTAATGATTCCTAACTTATATTGCTAACATATTGCTTCACTACTGGTAACATTTGATTGATGTGTACTGAGTAACTGTTTCCATGTATACGACGAGCTTCATGACACATACCTAAAAGCCAAATTAATTGGCTTGGCTGCATAAAAGACCAGGTGCATCTGCTGCCCTGGAAATGCCATATGCAATCTCTGAGCAGCACAAACAAATGGCCAATTCAGGGGGATTAGGTCCAGCAAATCCGCTCTGCAAATTAATTACAGCTTGGACAAAATGGAGTCCAGAAGGTGCTTTGGTTCTCTGGGAGATGACTTAGTGGCCCTCCATGAAAGGACCCATACTGACTACCTTAATATATTTATGGCCACAAGGGAAAATAAATGTAAAGGAAATGAATTAGTGAATTCATTAGCACACTTCGTTAGAGAACAAACCAAGCCAAGACCAATGAGAATGTTTGCAACATTACTTTAATTAATTCCCGACATCATTAACCATCTTTACACTTAAAAAAAGGAAAAGTACAAATTATACATGGGATGGAATTTATTGGCACATTCTCTGTAGGCCTGTTCAGTACAGGAATGTTTATCTGACAGCCTGAGTCAAAGGGGGACCAAGAAACCTCCCAGTTGGGTGAGCGCAACAGGTAGTTGACTTAGATAACAGATGGTATCATACTGGAAAGCAATCTGTTTCCCAACACTGATCGATACATGTAATTTGAGCTATAATGCCTCTGGGTTCCTGCTATACTGTAATATGTAGAGTTTCCCAAGGTTGTTTTCCCCAGTGAGATTGTGAAAGGAGAACTTATTGTATTATTTAATGAACTTCAACCAAGCCCCCCCCCCCGAGAGAGAGAGAGAGAGAGAGAGAGAGAGAGAGAGAGAGAGAGAGAGAGAGAGAGAGAGAGAGAGAGAGAGAGAGAGAGAGAGAGAGAGAGAGAGAGAGAGAGAGAGAGAGAGAGAGAGAGAGAGAGAGAGAGAGAGAGAGCTCTTTGCCTCTCTATAAGATTCAGGGATGCTTGTTCATCTTTGAAGCCGTCAGAGAAGAGCAGAGGAAATTGCTACTGACTTGGATTAGATTGGCAGAGTGCGGACTGCTCTGCTGTGCTGACAGTATTGATTGAACGATATCTGTGTACTCCTCTTCTCATCACTCCTAAAATGTAATCCAACTTATTTATGGTGGATTCGTCATTAATAGAGAAAGCCAATGAAAATCTAAGTACTTTGACCATTAAAAACCGCTGAAGAAACAGTAATGTTGCCCAATGAACTATTTCCATATTTACCATATTCACCTTTTGTTGACAGTCCCCTATAGGGCTTGACCACTCTGTGGTGATGGCTGGACTGGGTTGTCTTCTTCACAGTTTGTTCACAGGTTGTTCGGCACTCAAGATACTCAAACGTATGTTTAAATTTAAGTCAAATGCAGTGATTAATGCTGTGGCTGGAAAGTACAATCCTAGTCTATATAAGCATGATGGGTTGATAGTTGCCTGTCAACCAGAGTTTCAAGGATATTTGCAAGGGGAGATTTTAGATATTGGACAATAATTATTCATGTTAGTGGATTCACCTTTTAAGCTGTCGAATGACCTGAACTGCCTTCCATAATGTTGGTATCTTGATATATGGATAATGCAAGAAGAGATTAAAAAAAAAAAGAGCAGTAAGACTCGGGAGATAAGGATCCTGATTGGAAACCTGAAAGTGCATTGAAAACTTCATAATTACTAAAGGACAAACTGCTGTTTGTGGCCGACAACATACCAGCTGTGCGTTCTAATACTCATACTACCATACTATTTATTATGCCCGAAAAAGATTTAGTATTTCCCAATACATAGTATGCCAAAAATACCAGGAAATCCTACTGCATCCAGTCACATTTTGCAGTATGCTTTTCATGGCTATTCTGACCCACAATCCTTTGCACAGGGGATACATGAGCAAGAGGGTCAAGTTCAAGACTCATTGTAATGAATTAGTAATTTGTCCAAATGGTGTGCATACTGCATGAAACGGTACGTACGTTGTAAGAGCAGCTGTAGTACATACTGAAAGTAAAAAGAAAATTTGAATTCAACAGTTATAAAAACGATAAATAATTGTTAGATTTTAGAGAAGTTCTTATTAGGGTCTTTCTGAGCTTGTGTTGGGGTAATTGCATGGCTGGTTTTGTTAGATAATTTGTGAGAATATCAGATCTTAGTTTGTAATGTTTTAATTTTCCAGAAAAAAAATCTACACCATGACATTTCATATCTTGCAAATATGTTTATCAATATTGCCTACACATTTTTTAACAATGTTAAACATCCCCATGATAAATCAGTTTTTCCCTCTTCCTGCCCCACAGTGAAGCCCCTCCCCTTGTCTCCATTGGAAACCCAATCATCAACGCCGGTGGGCGGAGCAGGCGAGCGGCAGGCCTTAGAGCTGAGGGTCAGGGCAGTGGAGGAAGAGAACCGGGCACTGCGCCGGGAGCTGAGCCGGCCACCCAGGAGCCCGTCTGCACGCCTTCCAAACGGTGGTCACCGTGGCAACCAAAGCCGAACTCATTCAGAGGAGGGCACCGGCGACAATGAGGGCCAGAAAGCTGCTGCAGTGGGAAACAGCTCAGACTGTGTTCAGCAGCCAGTGGTGGATAAGTGTGAGGTGAGATATGTCTAATGTATCATAGCAGTTTTTAGTTTCATCAGTAACACACCACTTCCATTTCTATATGACCTTGAAGATGTTTTCCAGGAACCATTAGCACACTGTGAGACCTTATTAAAGCTTGGCTTTAGCCTCCTATTAGCCTAATCCTCAGCCGTGATGGTGTTGGTTTACTTTTGGGATATGGCTCACTGTCAGAAGGCTGGATAATGTGAGCGCTTTAACACAGCCATGATCTGATCCCCACACTGATAGTACCTCACAGCACCACACCACACCACCTCAGTGGGAGTCTGGATGACTAGAATAGACTTACAGATAGTCAGTTGTACTGGTATAGATTCAGGATATTGGTTCAGGACTATGAAGCTCATGGGTTTACACAGCAATTGTCATAATTAAACAATTAATGTAATTGTATTCAGCCCTTAATACAATTGAAATTCCCTGTTTTCAGTTCCTTATCTTCTGTATTATTCACTACACACAAGCAATAAATAATTCTATAGTACGACCTACACAACATTGGATACAGTGTGTCTGGAACACAAGTTTATATATATATATATATATATATATATATATATATATATATATATTGTATTGCATTAAGAATGCACCATAAAATAACAGGAAGTTTAGAGCTGACAGTCCTCCAACACACACACCTTGTGCTTTCTCACTTGCAGCTCTGCGATGTGTGCATGTAGTGCTCTAAGAGAGGATATGCTTTCAGATGGTTTCTTATCACCACCTTCTACTTCCCCCCCCCCCCCCCCCCATATACTGTCACTCACTCACAGTTATTGGTTAGAGCCAGGCACTGTTCAAAAGCCAGCCAACTGCAGGGAAAGCAGAGATCCATCAGGGTGGAAAAGGAGAAAAAGAGAGGGCAGTCTGACTGTAGCTCCCTTCCAGCAGTGCTTGAACATGACCATTTGGAGGGATAGCCCGGGTTAGCCAGGCCTCCCTCACCCCTGCAAGGAGATAACTGTAGAAGGTCTGAGAGGGGGAAAGAAAATGCACATGGAGTTTTTGACATCTGGAATCAGGGAGAGCTAAAATTGGAGCCATAACCCAAGGTTGTGAGGGAGAAGTCACAACCTTGGGTTACGTTAAAAATCAGCTAAAGGAAAGTAAATGCTGAAAGTATGCATGCATATATATTTATATTATCTAGGGTGTATTATTAATAATGTAATGACCTATAGTTATATTTCTTGATATTGACAAGATTAATAATGTTAGAACTTTTTGCTAAATGTATTCTATAATATAACTATTTTGTTATGTTTATGTTAGTACATTTCCATTTTTGCTGCGTGTGCTGATTTTATCTTTGAATCATCACACAAGGTTAGAAGGTCAATGTATTTGTCATTTATTTTACAACACAGGGTTGTCCAATGAAATATAAGTTGTAGCCGCTTCATTCTACACACAGAACAAAAACACATTTTAATAAGAACAAAATCAAATTAATGAATATATATATATACAGTTACTTATATACAAATCTGTATATACCTAGAGAGACTTTGGTTTATAATGGGAATGAGGAATGTGCAAAACCTAGCGTCTTATTAGGAGAATCATCTGAAGAAAACATTTTTATTTAATTAATGTTTCACGCAAAAACTGTAGACACTAATCAGAGCTGAAAAAGTGCTGCCATCATCTCCACAGTCTTCCTCTGGAGCTACATACAACCACAACAACCTCCGGAGCATGATACTGAAGGCGGATCAGATAAGCAATATAATCAACTCTTAGCTTCTCCCATCTCAGGGCTCCAGAATGTTTACATTGGTTTCATTTAAATGCACTAGCACATCATTTAGGTGCACCCAAAGTTCATGTCCACTGAAAATGTTGGGTCAGGATTATGCAATTTACCGGGGACAGGTGCAACAGGCGTTCAATGGAGTTTGAAAGATTTGTGCAGTAAAGGTCTAATGAAATACAATTAGTAAGTAGCATTATAGGAAGTGTAGCATCTGGCTTTGTCTTTCAAGATGATTTACACTTTCTAGGGTGTAATTATCTCTATGTTCATCGCAAATAAATGTCCATAAATTACAGAAAAATGGGTGTTCATTCTGTCTGAGGGGATGCCCACAATGTCGGGCTATAAACCAATTATTTAAAAATGGATGAAGATTAAAACTATTAACAAAGTGGTTGTTATAACTGTGTGAAGGGTCATTAGATCCTGCAGAGCTACATATGGTTCAGATGTGTACATTCCATAGTGCATGCTCAGTTTTGTACTGCAATGAACTGTTACAATGGACACTTCTGGTAGAGTCCCTTTTGGTTTCAAGTGAATTGTTAAAACAAGAATTAGGTTTTAAGCCCTTTTTGATAAAGTTTTCCTTTTTAAACCTTTGAAATTAAAGTGCATAACGCTGAAAGAATATCCCAAGAGAGGGATTTCTTTAATGCTCAATAAGCTAGACAGAAATGGATTGTGGACTAAAATGTTTTGGCATCGTAATAGTTCGACTTCACAGAGCATCTTATACTGAAGAATGTGTGACAGCCCATTAGCAGTTCACTTAGTATTACTATTGTTGATCAGAATTCTTCCCATGATACTTTGATATAAGGTAATGAATGTTCTACTGTATGATTTGCTATAAACACTGTTCTCAGTGTTTTAAGTAAAATAATGCTTTATATCTACAAATGACATGTTTTTATTAATTATTCTCATCAAACTCAAATCTGTAGTTGTGTTTTCTTCCCTGTGCAGAAAGATTTTCTCGCTTTTCTAACTTCTTTTCTATCTATTCCTTATAATCCATCCAGACGATCCACGTGGCCATCGTATGTGCAGGTTACAACGCCAGTCGAGACGTGGTGACACTGGTTAAATCCATCCTTTTCCACAGGTACAGCAATGAGCTTTTTTTTTTACCTTTTTACCCTTCTTACACCAACCAGGACTCTTAGAAATGATATTCATATCATTTATAGAACTGTAATTAGCAACATAAAAAAGTGTGTGTGTGTGTGTGTGTGTGTGTGTGTGTGTGTGTGTGTGTGTGTGTGTGTGTGTGTGTGTGTGTGTGTGTGTGTGTGTTGACATACGAGCACTTACCTGTTAAATCGTGTGAAACTTTACTTGGAGTTCATTGGGTGCCATTAATCCTATGAATAATGAATGGTTTATTTTGCGTTGGAGATGGAGGATCGATTAGTAATCAGTCAGCTCTCGAGTTGCAGGTGAATTAATCATGAGTGCAATGATATTTACATTTTATACTGCTAAAAAGCTTTCACTATTGCTGATGGACACATCTTTAGACTGTGTCATTCATTTTATTATTATTTATGTGCAGAGATACTTAAGACAGGCGGTCACTTTTTATTGTTTTAAATGTTTTATTGTTGAATGAAATAATGTAGAATAACGTCAGGTTAAACATATGCTATCTGAAAGCAACATGGGGGTTTAACCACTGTTGTGTTTATTCATAAAAATGCTAATGTTTATTGTGAATATATTGCATGACTCTTTGAAACTCACACATCTGTTTCTCAGAGTCCCAATTCATTCTAATCAGAAAACACAAATGCCATGCAGTTACTACTAGAATCAGCTGAGTTTACCCCCCCGGTGATGTTTATTGTCCCAGATATCCATATATCTGCTTAGAAATCATGTTGCTCTGTAAAAATTCAGATCTGCCCTCATGAACATGTCAAATAATCCAGTCCGCACATCGATGGTTGCAGGCAGCCAAAGCTAAAAGAGAAACAAATACGAACAAAAGTCCTGAAGCTGGAAGTAAAAGAAGTGGAGCACCAACAGCGTGCATTTCAAAAAGTGAATTGATGATAACGTATTAGAAAACTTGCAGTACAGTCGGATGAAATGCTAGCTAGAAGAGCATAGCTGTTCTTCCAAGATTAGGTATACAATATAGTGCTCAAAGTGTAAAGCAATCTAAAGAAGGAAGTATGACCCCTACCTAAAGAACTCCTCATGCAGGGCAGAGTTTACAGATACCCCCCTGATTCATCAGATGATAGTTGATGATGATTTTTTGTGGATTACTGGTCACCAGCAGCAAAGCTAATACGACAGGCCCTGTTTAATCCAAGGGGATGTTTAAATGTTGGCTCACTGTTTTGCTGCTGAGTGACAAATATGTGAGTGGACAGATGCCTGAGAGGTCAGCCTGTTGGACCGTCATCTTGTGTGGGGCATTCTGCTGAATGATTGAAAGGATGGGATGGGACATTGATTGTCAAACACCACCTGGACCTGTGATAAACTGACCTGCAGCTTTTATCAAATAATCTCCCGTTGTATTTCTTCCCTATAGTGTCGATTTGTGATGGAATGTTGAATATGCTATACATTCCCTGTGAAAAAGAATGAAATTATATATGGCATAGTTACTGTACTATAATGTCAGGTAATTCCCAGCAGCTATATGTTGTTTAACCTACACTGTAAATCAAATATTTGCCACCAGTTCATATCTTGGCTCAGTGATGGAGAGCCCTGTAGAATCGCTCTCACTGTGACTGATACTTTCCCACCTGAAAATAGCCCCTTTCTGCTGTATTCAGTCACATGGCCGGGCCTCTCATCATTCTGATCTTTCCAACAGCAGCTGTACATGTCCTGTTGGGATAATCCGAAACTGTCATTACCAGAAAAACGACAGCATCAGGTGTCTGTATAAAAGCTTTTAATGACCTGTGTATTTATTCCTTTTTGTGGATGCATGAAAAATAACTATTCTATCAGAAGCAAAAGTGGAAGTAGTAGTAGACATTATAACTGCAACTTATTGTATGGTTAAGTTACGCGGACATAGGCCAGATACTCCACAATGGATATTAATGCTAAAGCCTCAATAATGCGATCAGCAACATAATACACAAGTCATTACAGAAAGAGCTTATTTTAAATTATGCTGCTATGGGGAAGTACATGGCCATGTATGTCAAGGTTAACAATCATAAACGGATATTATCCGAGTCCTCTGGTTTCCCCTTCCACACTAAAATGCAAGACTGAAAATGGTATGTAAGTTCATATAAACCACACCAAACATCCCCTGACTAAACAGATCCTACTGTAGGTTTCAGGGAAAGCCACTGATCTACGCCATAGGGATGCACCAATGTGATATACTGCATTGGCATTGATTCTGACCTTAAGCACATCATGTATTCACTAAATGGGACTGATCCACAAAATAAATAGTTTCTTTTTTTAATTCTATTATGTGATTGTCACAGCGGAAACCTCGTTTTCTGTTCAGTTCAGTGTATTTGCTAAGGTGACAAAATGTTAGTCTGTAAAGCTACTGCTGGAACTAATTCATCAATACCTGCATGTGCTGACCATGCTACTCCGAGACAAATGGACTGTTAAAGATATAACAAAATCTATTACATCCATTTACAAAGTGCAGTAAAAGAGAATGGCTCAGAAAGGAGGACTGACATTCCATCTCCTCGACAACAACCTTTTAACAACTACGAAGGAGGTTAGTTTTGTTTTTTCTAAGGAAAAAGATGGAACCATGCACAACTGAAGTGGTTAGGTGATTAAATGCAGAAACCTGTAATTAAGGCCTTTTTAACTGTGGTGTGGAACATGGATCGATTTACTCAATGGGCCAACTGGGCATAGGCCCCCTAAAACCCTTAGGCACCTGGACCAGAGCCTCTGCTCTGTATAAAGTGACTGTTAACGTTTCTGGTTGGAATGGTAATCAGACTAATATAAAGAGACACAAATATACTACAAAGAGACAAAGCTGCTAAAACAAATGAGAACCATTTGTCAATCTAAAACTGAAACAAACTCTCAACAGTCCTGACTTTGGGTATTAGAATCAGTATTGGAAGGGAAAAAATTGGATCAATCGGTCCATCCCTAATCCACATATATTGGAAGTGACTTCCTCTTTACATGGTGGTGAGAGCTTAGGTTCAGAACAACCCTTCACTGAGAAGAGGAGAGCACAATGAATCGGTATCTGTGTCTGCTCTGAAAGTCTTTACAGGAACAAGATAACAATATTGCATTATTAAGATTATATGATTAGATTATCATGGGCACAGCTCTGATAGTCAGGATGGACTTGATATATTTGCTTCCGTATTGGCATACTCCCAAGCATCCAGTGATAGGCTTGTTGCTGTTTGTCCAGAGCATGTAAAGACTCTTTCTATTTGCACTGCTGTCGCTGACAGCTTCTATAGAATCATAGTTCCGATGCATTTTGACAGCTCCCAGCCCCCAGTACTTATTGAGAAAGTGCAGCTGACACATTCATTCCCAAAGTCATTCAGCACAAGACACCCGAGGGTGCTCACATCCTCAGCTCAGTGTCACTATTTCTTGACCTGATTTGGAAGTCCTGAATACCTATGTTGCACACTCCCCCTCTTCTATGCGTGTGAGCTGTAAAATACAGAGTGTACATGCTTCTCTGGATGAAGCTTTGGGTGTCTTGTCTGATGAATCAACTCCTTCACTGTGCTGTGTCAGTTTTACCAGCCTCAAGGATGCACTCATTCCCAAACTATATAGTTGAAGTTGAGTTAACGTTCTCTAATCAAACAGCTATTACTTGCTTGTTGTTGTGAATGTTCAACTATCACGTGCTCTACATGTGCAGATGGAATTGTAGGTTAGGGTTTGGTCCTAAAGCTCCTGTGAAAATATCATGGGCACGTGGTGTATTCATTGAGAATATATTCTTGAAAAGATTGGAATATGTGTGTGGCCATCATTATTGTTATCTTAAAGGGACACTCCTTCAATTGTACAAGACTGGTGCTTGTTTCAATATAATTTTCAGTACAAGGTCAATATGATACCGGAGTTTTGGAACAGTACCTTTTTTTTATTTCCATATTTTGAGGAATGTAAATGTTCTCCTGCAAGACCCCTTATCCTTTAACAAAATAAGCTAAAATTCTCAATTGTTAATTCTTGTTTGAGAAGTATATAAGAATTTGTATTATGTCATCTGAGGCTGTGAAGGAGCTTTGTCAAGTCGGAGAATTATTTAACAGAAGGCCTGTGCTACCCACTGGACATATGCTGGTATAAGAGGCAAGATGTTATAAAGTTATATTGACGGAAATATAGACTCTAGTATTTTTGGTGATTTACCCACAATCGAGACTACAAGTCAGCATATCTCAGTTGTGTACCATATTAAATAACTGCAGTACTCTTGCAAAGGAAAAGGCTTGCACTATTCTATATTATTTTTCTTATTAATGCATTCCATGAAAAAAACAAAACCAGCAATGTCTTAGTCCATATCTCAATACTTTTTGACTTCCCTACACCGTTTGTGACTCCTAGCTCCAAGCCTAGTGGTTCCTACTGAAGATGCACATCTTTTAAAACATATCACAGATATATAGTTTTAATTATTTTCAAAAAAGGCTCATAATTGGTAGTATTCAGGAAACGTTACTCAAACAGAAGGAATTTGCACATTTGTCGGGGACTATTTTCAGCAGTGGATTAATCCACAATTGGTGGCAGCAGGACAGTATATGTGGGATTGAGTCCAAATAAACTACAGTGTGTAGTTTTTGGACAATAGAGCTCTATGGCACAGGGGAATATGATGCATCGCAATTTGGATACACACACAATAATTGTAAGTATTGGACACGTTCATGGTTGGTTTGGCTCTGCACATGGGATTTGTTGTTAGTAGGAAAATATAGAATATCACTAGATGTATCCTTTATCCGAGATACTGCAACGTACACTGTTCTTTTTCATCTGAGGACCTGTGTTGCACATCGTACCTCTCTTCCTCTCTTCCCTTGTTTTCTGTCTACCCGCTACACCGTCCGATCTAAGGTCGAAAAAAAGGAATGTATCTTCCTATTGGGTTGCTCAAGTTGCTGAAGTTTTTAAGTATCAGTAAATTAATATATTTAAATTCTGATGTACAATGTAGATATTCCTGTTGAAACACAGATATTAATGTGTGTTCAGTAACATTTAATGATGCAAAATGACAACACCGTCGATGGATATAGCCTAATATTGACAAATGTATGGACATTTCTGGTTTGATAGTTACTTTACTTTGTTCATTGATTTAACAGTGGTAAAAAATGTCTGGAAACAATGTCAATATGGTAAAAAGGCAAACATCTTATCTACAGTCCCTGAGAAGGTTGATGTTGTTTCTCATGTTGTTTTTCCTTTCCAGTCAAGTCGCAACATTGTTCAAACCTACTTTATACAATTCTTTCCAACTTTATGGAATAGACAGATTGCCCCTTTTGTTGTAAATAACTCCCTGTCTAAACATGCTGAAGTTAATCAATTTTAATCAGAATGTTTCTGTAAAAGAACATGGAGCTCATTCATGTTTGGGTATGTGTGTGTGTTTGTGTGTGTGTCCACAGGCGGAACCCACTCCATTTCCATTTCATCACAGACTCCATTGCTCAGCAGATTCTGTCCTCTCTGTTCCATACCTGGATGGTCCCTGCCGTCAGGGTCGACTTCTACGATGCAGATGAACTGAAGGTGAAGAACACAACTCCTCTTCACCTCACTAACTCCCATCTTCCCTCAGAAATACTCAGACCTACATTCAACTTCACCTGCTATCATGTAGTGCTTAATGATCTGACTGCAACTATCTTTAATACTTTGGATACTTTAGCTCTGTTAACCATCTATTAAGGATGCTGTTTATATAAACTACACATTTTCTTAAATTCAGTAAATTGAACAGCAAATGATCCCAACCCTGCTTTGGTTTGGTGTGTCAGTCTGAGGTGTCATGGATCCCCAACAAACATTACTCTGGAATCTACGGCCTGATGAAGCTGGTGCTCACTAAGACGCTGCCATCCGACTTGCAGAGAGTCATCGTCCTGGACACAGACATCACCTTTGCAACTGATATTGCTGAACTCTGGGCTGTCTTCCACAAGTTCAAAGGTAATTCAACTTCTATTTTCGAACTCCATGAAATTTCACTGTATGTACATGAATATTTTACCAACGGTTTGACCAGTATGGTACTTTGTAGTATTTTGTCTTGAAACCGATGATGCTCATTCTGTGCGCTAGGGGCGTATGGCAGAAACCTATGCTGGCATATACAACGTATATGAACGTATACAGAGCCTATTGATAGCGTATCACGTACTTATACAAAGCGAATGGCCAACATATTGAGGCCGTGAGGCATGTTCAAAAACGTTTCACGGCCTCAGCATTCAACAACGTACACCAGCGTATTGCCGATATTCCGTATACACCAGCATACGTTTCCGCCATACGGCGAAGGAATACGCTGGGAATGCGCTATGCATCTGTTGGGCATTCGTCGAATACGTTGGCCATTCGCTCTGATACGTTTTGTATAAGTACACGATACGCTATCAATAGTCTCTGTATACGTTCATATACGTTGTATATGCTAATTTTCATATGCGCCAGCATACGTTTCTGCCATACGCCACTGTGTGACAGGGCCTTAAGAAAATGACAGGCTTCACTGTTTCCTATTAAACCTAAGTTTTATCTTCTAGAAAGCTTTTGAAACAGCATAGATTGTTATTGAGCTCTTAAACCCATGGCATTTAGGATTTTTTGCATTTCAAATTGTATAGTTGAAGGAGACCAAAGAAGGATTCTATTTTGTTGGAAATGCATCGAATAATCAATATCATTGTTAGTTGCAGCCTTGTAGTTTTTTAATTAACTTCCCCATCACTGCCTTGTGACAGCAGTACAGACTAAATGTCTGTCATTGCAGCTGTGGGCCTGTCGATCTTTAGTAATCTTTTCCCCCCCCACATGTTCTCAAGAATGGCTGATTCATCACTCTTGTGGAGAAAATTACCACCATGACTCACCATGTAGGATTTTACTTGTTGAATCAATACATTGTTGGAATCAGCTGTGCGTTACACAGGTGGTGCTCCTGTGATAAGCCTGAAGGAGTAGCTCTCTATATTTTCATAAACTACAGTGTCTGCGCTGTCAATGAAAGTAATTGCTTGAAAAAATGTTTTAAAGAGTGCAGAGAGAAGATGATACCCTGGCTACTGCACCTCTGCAGACCTGGCCAATGCATGAAGTGGACATGATTGTCCATTTAGGAAAAGTTAAGCTGCCAGCATGCTACATCAGAACTGCTTGTTGGATGTTGGAGCATCTTTGGAAACCACCCACCATCCACACGTTTTCACATGTCAAATTAGGGAGGGCCGTGCCTCGACAATTTCTTTAACTTTCCAAATCAGACAATCCCTCATTCACACCCACTTCACGCTGTGATTGGCTAGCTCTGTGGAGGTGATAAAGGATCCAGGGAACTGAACTGTAGTCTCAAGTTCATCTTTTCATTTGTTATTTCTCTCAGTTTTCCTTTGAACAACTAAGGGCAACATTAAAAAATGGCTTCCAGGTAAGACTGTCTGAAATTGTTCGCTGTTATATATTACTCTCACCTCTCTCTATGACAGCTAGATTTTCACTCCGCCTTCCAATGTGGTTGATAGAAACATCTATTAACACTTATGCCTTCCAACATGGTCAGACAACATGTCTACCAAACTAGTTCTGCTCAAGCATAACCCCTACACATATTGTTGGACGCAGCCCCACCCGATTCGGCCATTGGAAATGGGGTTTCAGAGGCTGTCAGACAAGCACTTGTTTGAATATAATCAGAACTTAATAGTATGAGAGAGGACCTGCAAGAAGTGTGGAGGCGACAGGACACAAAGTCCTGTGAGTATCCCTGGGAGGTAGGGATAGGAGGAGAGCGTAAATATTGAGGAGGACATGTAGGCAGGAGGAGGGAAGGAGGAGGCGGTGGTGAGTCACTTCAATGATTTAAAGGTAGTGCTGTCCAATAGTGCAGCACAGCCAGAAAGAGTTTGGATCAATCTTAATTAGCAGTTGACTCCAATGCAGCACCTCTGCAACCAACTCTTTTTACTGTCCAGTCTGGCTGAACTGTCTTGCCCCATTATCTTTAAAGCATCACAACAGAGGACAAGATAAGACACATTCAATAAATGTTACTCTCAGGCTTTAGCTTTCTTTACATTACTTATTTAAAAAAAATGGTTTGGAGGGCTGGTACAGTGCCATGATTTAGCCAGCACAGCTCTTATTGTATCAGGTCATAAACTTTATCAAGCTCATGTAAGCCACGAGGAGTTTACCCATATACTGTCCTAGCGAAGGCAATCAGTAGGGACTAAGTCTTTGGTAGACATTACTGTAAATACTGGAATAAAAGCTGATGTTTAAACAGTGGCCTAGTTTAAATTATAGTGACCAGCACTAACTAATACAAAGCAGTAACTGATAAAGGTCAGGTAATAACATCGTTGACAGAATTACTTGTACTATAATGGTTCACCTCTTAAATTCAGCATAGTGTATATTTTCACAGGACTAATTCCATCAGTAGTACAGTTATGTATTATTTACCACACAGCTGCTCTCTCTCTCTTTTTTTGACAGAAATATTATGTACATTAATGCCAATCTCCTCTACATTTTGTTTTAGCAATGTAAGCCACAATCAACAAAACACCACTTCCTGCTAATGCTTCTCATTAAAATCCTCCCAAATAAAGGATTATGCAGTTTGAGCTCCTGAAAAGCTTTTTAATGTAAAATATCTGTGCAATAGGAGTTTTATTGTTGATGACTTAACACTGGAACAACAACAAAAAAGCCACAGTAGAACAAACTGCAAATTGATTGGTGTGGTAATTAGTTAGTGTAAAAGTATTTGTGTTTTTAAAAAGATAAACTCAGAGCAGCTGAGTATGACATGACTGTGCTGTTGTACTGGAAACAGGAAGAAAATAAGTGAACATGGAAGAAGTGTTGAGTTTGCATTGAGAACAGAACAGGTGTAGATCATAAAACAGGGAGGCTTCTTACTAAAATATGACATACATAAATTAGAAATAAAGGATTGTCTTTATAAGCCTTTTTCTATTAAAGGCCGTGTTCTTTCCCGTAGTAGAGGTAAAAAAAAACAGAACAGAATCCCATCTGGCATCATGAGCGTACTCTATACTAAACCTTTCTGCTGTGCTTGTGTTCACTGTGGTCTCACTATTACTGCCATCAGCTCCCTGTAAATATGTGTGAATTTCTAACATTGCAATTCTAACAGCGATTAACAGTGACAGTTGAGTTGCTTTTAAAAAGTAACCTGTGTGTTTCTATGAGGCTGTGGGATTCTCTGTAAATCAAATATTGAAGTCTTATCCAGCCTGCAGTCGGCAGCCTGTCTTGATCGTTCCTGCTCAGGTAATAGGGCTGCAGGGTTGCAGCCTCCTGCTGGGAGCTTCTCTCGCTGCTCCTCACTTGCTTCTTATTTCATGTAACAACATCACTTCTTCAGCTTTTCTTCATCCTTTGTCTCTATCGTCCCACTCTCAAACTTTCTGTTTTGATTATATTCACTCTGCAAGCTTTTAAACAGACATTTATTTTTGGTCTTGGTCTTATATCTTGAGTATATTTGTGGGTGGAAGTACCTCCCTCATTGAATTGTTTCTAAAAAAATCTCTATTTCATCAGAACATAGACCCAGTCCTGAGCTTCTCATTTCAACTGTTTTGACATAATTTTCATAAAAGCAATATTGCAACAGAATTATCCAAAACCCATAGCACTAACCCCGAGAGACACAAATAGACCTATTGTTGTCTTTTTAGGGAGGCAAAGCTGGGTACCTGCACTTCTGTTCTGGAAACTCTCATTGTCAATATACCAGGAAAGCCATACATCCTCTGAATGCCCTCAGTCTCTAGTTTGTAGTTGTAAAGTTTCACGAGGCTGTGATTATCCTAGAGTTCACAATAGCTAATTTGATACAGCAAGATCACGTTTCAAAAAATGGTCTCACTACAATAAAATGGCTTCTATGGGGACTAACATCATCAAACACGAATACAATTTGGCTCATTGAATCCACAAAAGTCTCACATTTCCAGTCATGGCCAATGTATACAATTCCAAGACTCCAGTATGCAGAAACATTCAAATACACCATTTTTAGAATAGGCAAATAAAAAGACATGTGCACTTCATGCAAAAAGCTGCATGTGTTTTTGCCCCGACACTACATGGGATTAGCATGAAATGCACATGTCTGTAAACGAAAGACTCATGTGTATCCATATAACCATTTTCATTCAGATATCTTGAGGTGAGAGGTAATCCCTGTGAATATGGATATTATTTTATTAACATTATAATTAACCTTCTTCATGACAAGCTAGCATGACATGTGTAATGGTAATTTTTTATCTTGTCATATACTGTCTTATTCTTTTTATGCTCATCTAAGATTTGTCCTACTTGCATCAAGTGAGTCCAGAGTACACTCTGGTCATGTCACCTTGACATTCTTGAATCTCAATCAAGTCTCGGCTTGTATCTCTTGTGTCAACTGGACGTGCGTAGTTGCACAGCCGATTGTCTGTAAACATAGCCACCCACTTGGTGACTATATAGTCTAATTGTATTCTCTGATCTTGGAACTTCATGGTAGACTGTTTGAACTTCATTGTGGACTGTTTGAACGTCACAATAGACCGTTTGACACTCTGTTTTGTTGTTCCATTCCTGCAGGAATAAAGAGCTCACTTCTTTAACCAAGTTAAATTATACTTTATTTCAGTATAATAGATTTACTTCTCACCAGCCTTTGGTTTAGTTTGTATCAGCTGAATTCCACGACACATGATTGGTGCCAATGGATTTCTTAGGTTTTTCTATTCATATGATATCAGTCACTCTAACTATAAAAATGATCCTGCTGCAACCTTATAAAGACAAAGTCAGCCGGGGCTGCCGGCGATCCCGCAGCTCTCAGAAGGCTAGTAAATGTTCTGAGTTTCATTACCTCTGACTATCCCTTGAACACACTTTTATATCACGCAGGCGTGCCTTTGTGGCTATGCAGATGTGGTAACTATCATTTTCCCTTTACCTTCTTACCTTTCTAATTCTCTAGCATATTCATGAATGAAGAGTTACTGGTCTTCTTATCGTAAATGACTTAAGTAGTGAATCAATCGTCTTCAGGTTGGTTCAGTTGTTGGTCACTCAAGAACCATCCCATCAGCTCTTATTGACCAACAATCTGAAAGAAGAATCTAAAAGCATCTGAAATACTGTATAACTGGGATAAGCTGCTCATCCTTTACCTACAGACATGCTCACCCTTTTCATATTTAATCTAACAATATATTGTCCTTGTCTATGTGTATACAATAAGTCAAAAACATCATTGCTCACATGGTTAATTTAGTAAAAATAGATATTTACACAGCACAAATGATGTGCATATCAGTGAGTCATACTCACCACCCTGCTGCTCTGACATTATCTGTTCTCATTCACTAATATATTCTATTTGCTGTTCTATTACATTTTTTTTGAGCGTGACTTACTGGGAAGAGGAGTGGTTATGTCATTTCAGTACATTGAAGGCCTCTAATGTGACAGTTAAATTGTGCTTAACAAATATTCACAATTAAAGCACCTGGAAATAATTAGTGAATTTAAACAGAAAATGTGTTACAAAGAGAAAATAAGTACAACAGAGTGGTGGGTATGACTTGACTGTGGCAGTGTGCTTTGTATTGAGTTCATCAAGGCAACAGACAAACATGGAAAAAGTGTTGAGTTTGCATTGACGCTAAATTAAAAGAGGAGCTGATAAGAAAGCAGGGAGGCTTGTTATCGTGATAAAATATACCCTTAAAACATGGAAATTCGAAGTAACTGCTTGTCTCTAATATACTTATTTTTCCAATAAAGCCATGGATCTCTCTGCAGTTAAAGTAAATAAATGTAATTATTTGAGAATTTAGTGTTTAAGATTGGGAATCAATGTACTACATTGTATTTCTACAAGTATTTTACTCTGATCTTAATTTATTTAGTCACTTTGATCAGTTTGTCAGGACTTTTGTGTCATCCGTCTCACAGGACACAGGTTTTGACTATAGCAAACAGTTTAAAAAAAACAGACACTGATTTTTATCAAGGCTGTGACATGCAAGTATTGGTTGTCATTATTCTCAGGATGTTAAATGTGGTCCTATACAGAACTCTGCATGCATGGAGTGTTAGTCCAATCTAGTGTAATCATTGGTAGAATGGACCCCATGTTTCACAGCTAGTTTGGTCACATAGTCAATTAATTGCTATGTCTATTTTAAGGATAATTTTTCCTGCTCGCCTACAGTGCTTTTCTTTCAGCAGTCCTGTGTTCTCCAAATGATTCAGGCTGTACTCAGGAAGGTGAAATGTTGATGCTACTTCTCCTCAACTCACCCCTTGATTGTATGTTCTTGCTAAAAGGCTCCAGGGCCACTCAGAGATGGTGACGTACACCATTTATCCATCCATTGTCAGAAATTACTGGTGCCTGCCTGGAATTTATTAAGGTTAACACTCCAATTCTAATCAGCATATATCCTGAGGTTAGGTGTGAAGCCCCGGGGAAATTAGAGCTCAACTCAAGACCTCATGTTTCATTTTAGCCTCATTCCCCAATGCCATGTCCTCCAGGGAGTACAATCCATGACCCTTGCCACTTTGACAAATTTGAGGCCTGCGAGGATGTGTACCAAGCAGAAGAGGGCAGCCATGTTGAGGTCAGGTGTTTAATGTAGAGGTGATGAGGATATTTAACGGTGTGTTGTAATGCATCTGCACCTCATTCATTTTTAAACATCTCTCAAGGGTTGTGTATAGAGCCCAGGTCCATTTGTCTTCACCAGGCATATTCTACATACAGTACTTTGTATGTGTCTTGGAAGTGTTGACTTGTGTTACGGTGCACTTTGAAATAACCCCTACCTTGCATTGTGAGCTCTAGAAGACATTGCAAAGTATCTATTAACAAAATGGTGTGCTGAAGCTTTTTCTGGACACAAAAACATAATGGTATGATTTTTACAAAAGAACAGTTAAACTGGCTAATTAAAGCAGAAATCCAACAGAAACATCAAGGGCCCTGTTTAAACGATCTATAGCGCATGGTCTAAAGTGCATGGCGCATGTGCATTAAGGGCGTGTTCAGCTCCACTTTTGGTAGTTAAACTGTGCATCATCTGAGCGCAAAGTAAGCCGCAAGGGGCAAAGGGGTTGTATTTATTCTCTTAATTAGTCATAGTTGTGTTTTGGGGCGTATGTCAGTTGTCAATGACAATTGAGGAAACTTCATCCACTGGCAAAGACTGTATGTGGTTGAAAGTTGCTTGCTTCGAGAGGAAATAAGAAAATGAATAGTAAACACTGGTCTTGAAGCAGCGTGTCTGAGAGTTCCAAATGCAAAGAAGCCTTAATTTCCTGAGGAAGCCAATGTTTTATCCAAACAATCAATCATAATCAGGCTCTGCATCTCTTTCTGTTCTCTGACACATTATTGCCCACTTACAACTAACATGCACATGTGATGTGAGCACTTGCATTGCACGCACGCGGTGCACGTTGCTCCAGGCCAAAAGTTGAACTATGCAAAGGCGCAGCTTTGGGAATGTGGCGCAACAGTGTCTACTGCCCTGGCATAACTGCGTCGCATGTGCACTTTTGAGTGCGCCTTCCGCACGTCTACATTGACAACAATTGTTTTTGACGAATTGTTTTTTTTATGTATCTTTTTGGTATTTGTATACCTTTTTTTATTTGTGAGTCTCCAGGAGAGGGATGAAAGGATATGGAAGAAGAAGGCAACAAAGGGGTTCCAAAAATGCAGGCCATTTTTGATTTGTATATCCACTAACTTCATCGAAGAAGTCACTGGTGTAAGGTATATACCACACCAGACGCTAGGATGGTAGGGGATCCGTAAAGGGGAACCAACACAAGTGTGAGTTCCTCTTGCAAACTTAGCCATACCCCGTTAGCAAAATATGCCGTGGTTAGCACAACAAGCTCACACTATGGCAAGCTCAAATGAAAAGGCGGAGCTGGAAGACGCTTTCCCGGTCAGCTACAACAAAAACAGAGAGAGACTTGTGTAAAAGATGAGGACAATGTCTCGGCATTGCTCCACGTATCTGTGTATGTGAATCTATGGAAACAAATCCAACATTCAATGGCATCACCCAGACGAGGGAAAAACAAACCGGAGACTAACTCCTTATCCACGCTGCTTTCAAACAGTCTTTAGATGCAAAAGTTGATAAAGATAATAAGTACATATATTTGTGTTAATCTTATTCTAAAATATAGTGGATAGGTAAAATAAGTAAAAGTTTGTGTTCAGTAAGGAGAGAAATAGGTAGCATACATTTTTTATTTTAGACTTTCCATGCATAAATTGGTGCCTTTGCCAGGTACAAAAATCATGCCCCCACCCCCATAGGGGGGTTTGAGTCTTTGTCACTTTTTTCACCCCAGATGAGTTTGCATGCCTGATTAAAGTTCTGTTGGCTTGTTAAAGTTCTGTCCTAAAGAATTGATAAGCCGTTGACACGACAATCACCTTTTTCTCCATTTTCTTTTTCTGTTACATAGTTGATTAGAGTAGAAAACAACTCTGTGCTTCTTTGTTTTAAAATGAACATAATTGTCCTTCCAGTGCGTTAGAGGACATTTACATAAACCTTTCTCAGATCACGTTGTTTGGAGACTTTGGAGTCTTGAGTTGCATTTGGTATGAGCCATGATGTTATTTCAAGCATCCAATACTGACTGCACTTTTAGAGGGATGTAAAATCTGCGCTACGCTCAAGTTAGTGCGGTCGCCTGCTCAGCGACTTAGTTCTCCTCATACTATGGCTCAAACTGATTCTGCATCTAATCATGTACAAAGAAATACAGCAGGAAGAAAATCAAATCATATCTTAATTGAGTAGCTGCATGCGCATGTTGTGGATAATTCATTTCAACCTAACCGTAAGGCAGAAACGTATATGAAAATTAGCTCAAGATTTGTCAGAGTCCAAATACATCCAACAAATTTTTATAAGTATGTCAAACCTATTGATAGCGTATCACTTACTTATACAAAACGTATCAGAGCGTCTGGCCAACGGAGCTGGAAAAGTGCCATTTGGATCACGTCATGCTGATGCTGGAGAACAGAATGTACTCTTGTCGCAGCCTCTCAGCATCCTCCATGCTCTCTGATGCTGGGTTGATGATGGGTTGATGTATTCATCAAGACGTGCTGTGAAGAAGTGAGGATGAGCTATTCACAGGGACCCTATATATATTCAAATCCCAATAAGCTCCCAAAACGCTAGCTGAACGCTAGCTGTACTGTAGAAACATGTTTAATAAGTTACTCTGTCGTCAGGCATAAGTGTAACATATGTTACGAATAGGTTATCCACTTGTTATCAATAAGTTGGATGTAGGGTTCACCGTCAGCGGACGTAAACATAACGTACCTCTAACGTATTTACGTAACTTATGTGTAACGTCTGCATAACTTATGAAGCACACGTTGGGTACGTCTGAAAAGTTTGAACACGCTCAAAACTTTTTCACGGCCTCAGAGTTCAACAATGTACCCCAGCGTACAGCGTGCTCTTAACGAATACTACTTATGCCTTACCTTATATCAACGTACACCAGTGTATTGCCGATATTTTGTATACGCCATATTTTTGTATATGTTATTGCATTCGTCTGATACGTTTTGTATAAGTAAGTGATACGCTATCAATAGGTTAGAACAGTGATTTTCAACCACTGTGCCGCGGCAGCACTCGTACCGGAGCTCCGACAGCAACGCCAACGGAACCCTGCGCGCCCTGAAATTCAAGTTTTTTGTTTTCTTCCTACCTTGGAAGGTTGAAAACCACTGGGTTAGACATACGTATCTGTATACGTTCACTTTTCCTATCCGATGAAAAGTTGGACGTATTTGGACTCTGACAAATTGTGACTATTTTTCGTATACGTTTCCGCCATACAGATATGTGTGACAGGGCCTTAAGTTATTGCTGCTGCCGGCGTTGCAACCACTGCTGCTTCTCTCAACCAAGTCTCACAGAAAGAATAGGAGCCATTTCTGTCAAATCTTCGGTGTGATCACACAGTTAAAAATCACCCTTTTAAGAGCTGATGACAGAACCCCATTTTACCAACAGTCGTATATTGTTTTATCTTTGTTGTATACCATTTACCCCCAGTAATGTGTGTCGATGGGAGAGACAACAGTAAGGGAAGCAGAGAGAGTAGAGTTATAGGCAAGCAAAGGGAAACATAATCTTATCAGTGAACAGGGACATGGCTTGATATCATTTTGATTGACATAAGCAATAATTGCTCATCACTGGTGTGATGAAGTCTTTCCAGAAAGCTTGTGAGCTGGAACGAGTGCCATACACTGACACTGGGATTGTAACCCATCGAGCATACTGCAGCCTCAAGCTAGGCGCTCCTACAAACGGGGATCTTCCTCTCTCAGTTCTCTCCCTAGTGGCAAAACTCATTTGATATAGTACTGTACCTTGCCATCTACTAAATAAGCTTTCAGTGCTCCTGCCCGGTATAAACTGAGGATCTACTCCACAGAGCATTCTTGTTCAAGGAGAAGTCATATAAGCTGCAACTACAGTTTTTCATTTATCTAACCAGGTGCTGTCTTAGAAGATCAGCAGTTTCAAAACTCCAGCAACACTAGTATAGAAACTGTGGAGACCATCCAACTTTTTGAGATAGAAAGGCATTAACGACTGTGAAGAGATGAGAAAACCAAATATAAATATATTTATATATATATATCTGAACTTCAACTGAAAGGAGACTCTCATCAAAGGGATTAAAAACCCTGTTATTCTTCTCTTCTGCATTTATATTTCCAATACAAACAGTGTAAAGCCAAGAAATATGCGCAAATAACCCTAATGATAAAATGCCAATTGTCCCCTACAATTTTGAGGATAAAATCAAAAGGTGCTTCTGCCTGTGCTACATCCACAGGAGCATATTGAAAGAGGAACTATACATACCTTGAACTAATGCAGCATGAGCCTTAGAGCTGAGGCGCACAGACTTTGAGCTGCAAACAGAACACTCAGATCTCAGGCGCGATATCATCATCATGGTATCATGTAAAAAAGCAGCCAATATAAATACAGCCAATTTTAGAAACGTATATGAACTGAAAAAATATGGCTTTCCCTTTCTTTTCTTTTTTTAAAGCTTATTACTTTCAATTTCACATTTTTGTTACAAGTACAAGTGTATATTTACAGATTTATGTTCTAAGTATTCATGTCCAGACTAATATACTGCCAACTCTCCACGCATACACTGTGCTACAATATTCCCCATAAGCGATGACAAATTACTTATTTTGTCACTTGTTCCAAGAAATATTTAAATCTAATGGGATGATTGCTTTGCATTCATGCTTCACAGAAAATGATCCCTTTCCATTTCAGACATTCCATGAGCTTTCTTTTCGTGCCACCTTCATGACGAGTGGGGGATATTTAAATGTCAGCTTTGACCACAAGATATCTCATTATATAAAATCATAATCCTGTGAAATTTGCTGATCACATTATTGCTCCCCAGAGAACATGTTTGATTTGAGCAATTCCATGGCTTTCGGCACCAACTCTAGGTTGAACGTTTTAGCTTTATTTAGCTTTTTTTTTCCAAAACAATTGCTACTGATGTAAGTACTGATATCTAGGTTAGAATTCGGGGTTAAGTAACTTGCTCAGGGGCACAAAGGGAAACAGAGTTGTAAGCACCCTCATCAAAGCTTTAGCCACATGTGGTGGCTCCCCTTTCTTTACTCTACTCAGACAGACGAGGTAGATTAACCATGAGCTAACCACTGTGCAGTTAAGAGTGTTGACACAAGAAAGACGTAGGCTCTGTTAAACAACAGCTGTGTAGAACTGCAGCACTGAAATGTTTTCCAATTTTCCAAAACCCACTTCTGTACAAACAGAAATAACATGTATACCCATTTTGGCAGTTTCTTGATGGCCTATTCTTAGGCTCCTGGTCACTGTGGGCTAACCCTTTTTAAATGTCAACAACACATGAGCAGCAAAGATAAAAGAAAGGAACGAGGGTCATGACATATAAATTGTGTGATTGGTGATGGAAGGCTTTCCAGCTCTGTGTATTGTCTCTAGGGTATCAGCAAGGCATTAAGAGTCTAAAAAGTGTAAAATTGTAAAAATTATCTCCTCATCTGCTTCCCCTCGAAACTTAATCCTTCGATTTGTGTGGATATTAAAAGGTAGTCGCACACCCTTTGCGATTTTGTCCAAGTTTACTCCCTAAATTGTCCAAATCTGTCTCAAGCACAAACATTGTTCTGCATGATACATCATTATTCTCATAACAATTTTTAAAAGATGATCGGATATAAACCTAATTCAAACCTGTCCTGCTCCTGCAATTAATATGCAAAGCGGCACCCGCACTAATGACAAGAGTGGGTCACCCTGACAACGCCCTACACTACATTGTGTAGGGCAGGTTAACATCATGCCTTGGCTTAATGCCCTGCCTTCTGCAATCAACAGAACTAATGGCAGATGATGCTATGGCAGTATAACCTACCAACTACCTGTCCTTGAATTTAGGAGCACTTTAGTATATTGCCACTTAAAGTGCATGAGACATTATTTCTCTCTTTTTCAGCAGTTCAAACCTCATGTGACATAAATGCTTTTTAGCTGATAACTTGGCATTTAAGGACACCGGGCCTCGTCATGCTTGCACTCACCGACCAGCCTCCCGTTTTACCTGTTGGTTTTTCTAAGCTTTTTGGTTTTGTGTGGTGTAAAGTTAACATAGTCCTTATTTCTTTACACCACTGCAAGCAAAACCTTGTCTGTCCTTGTGTTCGGGTTTATGGTTCCAGATCAATATTTCTTAAATCCCCAAAGACATTTTTATTCCCTGTAGTAAGAACACAATATTACATTAAGATATTACGTGATTTGTTTTTTAACTTAGATTTATCTGAAATAGATTTTGAGAAAAGTGTTATGTTTTACGGCTGTTTCAAGCCATAAATGTTTCAATTATTTCTGTTTCTTTTATGACTATTACATTACTATTTCCATTGTTGACCACAGCTTTCTGTGACGATAAGGAATACTGAGTTAGTCAACCTTGGACTTGATATGCAACAGTGTACTGAGATTTTAGTTTCACAGTCTCATTCTCTTCTCCTCCCAGTTGCTCATAATGGTTCATCAAGGTTAAAAAGCCAGACAAATTGTAACCAGTAATACCTGACCCCCCCGGCCCACTTTTCACCATATGAACTGCCTTTTTCTTTTTTTTATATTAATACATCCATGACCTGTCCTCTGTCCTGGACACAAGCACTAACACCCCCTGTTGCTGATTGGCTGGAATAGTGTGTGCTTTACAGAGCCAGGGCTGTGTATGAACACCAGCGCACACATAGAACGGACAGCGAGCGGACCGTGACCATATATTCCCCGAATTTGACAAAAAGTGTATTTGATCAGAATTGCTGACTCCACCTTTAAAAAGTGACACTTTAAGCACAAGTAGATTAGCACCACTAAGGCCACAAACAACCAATAATACAACACTTTCAAGCAAAGCCGGTGTTACACCAAATGGAATATCTGATGTTTTGACTACATAATTGTCTAGTCCTCGAATATAGTACAACCCCCACTTATTCAAATGTGTTTGGTATACATCAAGTATATTGTATTGTTTTAAAATATCATACAACAATCAAAGCAATGTCTATTGTAATTAACTGTTTGGCCACTTTTATGTCAGATGTGTTAAACAAACTAAAATGACTAATGTCTAGTTTTGAATTACATTTTACTTGACATCATGAGTTTGGACAAAATCATTTTGTAAATCAGTAACACAATATCATCATATCATCACAATTGAACTTATGGCCCGAGTATGTCAGTGACCACATGAAAAATGTAAGAGATTTTCTGACTTGAATGTATCTCCTGATAAGGTTGTTAATCAAAGTTCCATATGTGCAGTAGGAGAATGAAATGGGGGAGTGAAGAGAGTTGGGCCTGCTGACCTTGCCATTCATCTTTACTTGTATCAGCACCACTGACTCAGCAGAAAAAACTCCCACTGATCTCCTTGTACCTCACCACAGCTAATTTAAGAACTGCTCACTTCCTCCTCGGTGCCTTGCACCCTGGAAAATAGATTTTGAATGGCCTGAGGTTTGTCGTGTGGGTACTGTGCTGAGTGTGGCGTGCATGCATACTAGTATGTCCAACTATGTAATGCATTTTAACCAGATTGTAATTGCTGAATAGCAGGTATTGGCTTTAATCCTTCAGGGGCTCACAGGCCAAATTACAAGATCAATAGCAAATGAACAGTGCAGTGTGAATTAATCTGTTGTGATTATTCTAAATGGTGATGTGGGTGTTTGTGGTTGAAAGCTTGGTTATAGAGAACAATGAAGAATCACCTTGTTTTGATTAATTATTTTTCTTTAGGAAATTCTACTCTCGAGCCATTCCTTCTTTTCCTTCTTTTTGTTGAAACAGAGTTAGGGCAGTATTGATTCTGTTTCCTTTTCCTTGCCTGTCATGGATCTCTGACTTGGAGACCAAGTATTTAACTATTTTGAGAAAAACGATGGTTGAGGGTTCACGGTCAGTCGCTCCTCCAGTTTTTCTCATTGTGGATGTTTGGATTTAGTCAGATTTCTTTAAACAAAGATAGGCCTGGTAAGCTTAATGTGTTTACACTTTGTAGCAATTTAAAAGGGACATGAACTGAAATGAGTTTGACACCTCTGCTTTAGATCAACGTTTTCAGGTTATTTTTATAGTAGATCATAATGAACAGTTTTTTAATTTGGTTAGTTACATTATTGTTGTATTGGCATTGTTGTTAACTCCGCCAAGGAGCTTATGTTTATCTGTTTATCTGTTTGTCAGCACAAATCAGAGAATCAGAAATCCTTTATTAGTCCCTCAACGGGGAAATTTACATCGTTACAGCAAAATAACATGAGGCAAAGTGCCAAGCGCTCGATAATTAAATAAAATATAAGTACAAGCGGTTGAGTAGTTTATAAAGATGAATTTTGCACATGGTAGTGATAATTGCACATTATGGAAAAGCAACTGGATTTGGTAGAACCCATTAAATTGTTGAGCGGATCTGAATTACAGTACGGATACACCATTTTCTTTCCACTTTTGCAAGACAGGGCATTTGGCCTTGGTGGATGTCTGTGCTCTCAAGTGCCCTTCTAGGTATTGTTGTGTTTATTAAATGCCATATGAACAGTAGCAGCAATGGCATCAGTAGCAGCAAGGGTCAGCTTTCAGGTGAGTGATGTGGCAAAATGCATGCCATCAATTGAGTATGCAGAGCACTGACAGCTTAAGTACACTGCTATTTGATGTATTTTGCCATGACAAGTTGTCATTTGTAGTTGCAGGCTCAAGTCTGAAATGACTGACTTTATGGCTATCAGTTTATAATAATAATAATAATAGCATTACACTCACCAAGTTCATTTGGGCAGTTTACAAAACAATAAAAATAAAACAAAGTATCAAAATCAATGCAGCAGAACCAGAGATATCCTCGTTTTATTCCACACATTCATCTTCCTGGTGTCTAAATTACCCACAATGCAACTCTGAGCTTCAGGTGTATTATGCTAGTAGCAGCTAATGTAGTCTGGAGCCTCTAGCCTGCAGCAGAGATGAGCAGCGGCTCTGGTAAACTATTTTATTTCTATTTCCACTCCCAGATTATTTTCATTTTCAAACTTGTAGTCTTTAGAGCCAACCGACGCTGACTTCAGTGACATCGCACGTCACCCTCTTGAAACTAAAGGCTTTCTCCTGCTTTTTCAATAGTACTCACATTACATTATTAGCTTTTAACGTAAATCCAACTCTTAATTTAGGTGACAACCAGAAACCGACTACTTGCTCAGTAGTATAGATCATTTTCAAATGTTTAAATAGTAAAAAATCGAACAATAAAAAACCCTATTTTTACCAGCACCTGCGCAGAGCATGGGATGGAGCGGTGATCGATTTGAGAGGAGCTGGGAGAAATCTGAGCTCAGCGGCGCGACATGGAGCAGGGGGGGACGAACAACTCCAGAGTGTGTGGTTGTCTTCGAATAGTTCCCCGTGAATATCGAAGAGTATTTCTGCTTATTAGATAAAGTGTATTTTATTTCTTTGCGAGTGTTAATAAATTGTGAAAAGATATATGGCATATGCTAAGGAGTATCTTCTTCTTAACGAAACTTCATTAGGTAAAGCTCCTATCCTCTTCTTATTTTTGCTGCCCATATGCTGCATCTCCTTTTCTTTTTTTTCCTTTACCGGTCAACTGTCAGTGGCTTGTTGGTTTGTGGTTTGCACACGTCACTTAGGTCTGCTGCCCTTTATTCAGGGTTGTATGGCCGTTTCCCTATGCTAATTTCAAATTATCTGGCACGCACATCCAATTTCAGATCAAGCAGCATGTCATCTACATAATCACGTGGGTAATAAAAGGATTGGCATGTCATGACATGTCATAAATCCCACATGGAAATAAGACACCGTGTGTTAAACACAGTACTGCTGTGTGTTTTTCATGGAATTCCATTATGAATAAATTGTCATTCGCACAGGATTATTGCTTAATTGCAATCCAAATTGTTTAACCTTAATAAAAGCATGGAGTAGAACATAAACAGACATTTGCAGTAGATCTTTTCTTCCCACCTCTGCTGACTATCAGATTGATAACCCCAAACCAAAGAAGAATCACCTGTGAAGTTTGTCCCAGTAAAAGCAGCACTGTTTTGTTTTTGAGCTCTAATTGTCCTGCTCAGTCATCACCTTGATGGCAGATCTTTGTTCTTCGTTTGCAGCCTTTCTGAAGGTAACTGCCTGCTATCTGCTGCCTGCTCCAATAAGCTCTCATTAATCTTCCTTACAGCCTTCATTAAAGCTGCCACTGCTACACCACTGCCCACTCTCCAGGCTTCTATCTCCTCCTTAATGCCTATCTCCTCGACCTTTATCTCTGCCCAGCTTGCGTTCCATAATCTCTCGCCCTAAAGCCAACGTTTTATCCCTTCCCCTCTCCTCTTTGTTTAATTCTGCCTCCTCTCCTGTACTCTTTATACCTTTGTCTATTAGCTCAAAAACTTTAAATGCATTGTATTGTTGAGTATTAAGGTGGCAGTTCTCTTCCAGTTTGTCGTTGACGCAGACTTAAAAGCCCACCTTTTTCTTGAAGGGATTATGTTTCTGCTGGCTCGGTGTAGAACCTGTCTGCCACTGATCCCTTTCAACCTCTATTTCGCACACGGTCCAAACTATCGGGAAGCCAAGAACAGTTGGTTAGCTGGAGACCATGACTCAATTATCTCCTTATCTCAAGATAACGCCAATAACAAATATTGGGTTTTTTTATTGAGCTTTTTTAAAGCGGCTACCCTTAAATTAAATTAATTACCATACATTCTCATATAGTGACCATTATTTATTATTATTTAACTGCATAAAGAACCTTTATATGGCTTCTATTGGAGATCTATATTTCTACAGTAATGTCCTTGCATTGTAAGTCTATTTGGTCATATGATGGTATATCAGCTAATATAAGTTAAAAAATAAAAAATAGTTCTTTTAAATAAAAAATCTTTCTTAGATTTAGCGTTTAGCAGCTGAGAAAAAAACATGTTTGTTCTCTTAGGTGGACAAACAACTTATTTTATACTATATGTTTGGGTGACATGGCTGATATGATATATCTGTGATAAGATCATATCAGTCTAGCTTTAATAGTATTTCCCTTAAGAAGGGATAGAAAGAAATCCTGAGCTGATGGGAGAGCAGACAGGCTGGGTTTATGATGGTGTGTACACCAAAAGAAGTCAATTAAAATGTTTTGTTGTAAAATAACTACAAGGATGCCCTAAATTCCACGTATTAAGATATACAACACTGAAAGAAAATTCAAATCAGCACATATACTACAAAATAATAAACACAAGAAAGTGGATAATGCACTCTCCACTGATGTACAGTTATATAAATGAAAGCAGCAGAGAAAATAAGTAGATGTGGAGAATGTAATGAATGATGGTGTTGTGTTTGCTGTGTTCAGGTCAGCAGGTTCTTGGTCTTGTGGAGAACCAGAGTGACTGGTATCTGGGGAACCTGTGGAAGAACCATCGACCCTGGCCGGCTCTGGGCAGAGGCTTTAACACTGGTGAGTACAGGAGGACGTTATGGTGGGGCTGCATTTAAAACCTTATTATTTATTCTCTTCTCCTGTGAAGCAAAAGAAGATAGGCTGCGGTCAGCAGTGATATTCCAAGATCACAGATTGATGGTGTCATTTTACAAACTGCTTTGTTTCCTGCTACCTCAAAATGCTAAATTAAGTGTTCTGTGTGTACTAAATGCAATAACAGTATACTCTGGCATGGGGTTGGTCAATATGACGATATACACTATGAGACAATATCTATTTGTCATAATTCATAGATTATAGCAGCTTGTTTGTACCATGGTGGTGCTGTCTTTAAACGCTCTGGTTGTATCAGGACATCGTGGGCGTCTATGGTAATCATTTCAGATCACTAAAACAAGCGTTTCCTGTCTGGTTACTGTTTCCATGAACAGGATTTTTATGCTTTTCTTCTTCAATAATACCAATTTAAAAAACATTAAAACAGTATTCAGATACCAAATGTATGATTTACATTTCAAATAGTTCTGGCCCTAAAAGAAGAAGAATGAAATGATTGAAACTTCCATTTAAACGATGTCCCCACAGTGTTGCACGACGGCGTTTCTTTTCCAGCCCAGAAAAGCATGGCCCTCAATCATTATTGAAACAAAACGGTGCAATTTGGCTCTAAATATTTTGGGAAGCCATTTATTTGGCCCCTCTGGAGTCTACTCAGTGGTTATATTTAATAGGTTTAAACTGTGATTTGTCAGTCCATAGTATGTTCAGCTCATATTCCCTAATCACATTCCAAAAGTGCTAAACCTAGACATTTAATTAATGAATTAGACATTGTTAATTTCAGCTTGTTATATGCATTATTGTGCACGTTACACTGAAACATTTTGATGCCAAGCTTCCCATTTATTTTGCTGATTATTCCAATCTTATTGAACTGTTGCTCAGAGGTATCTTTGTCTCATTCTGCACTTTCGATTGTCAGTCTGGTTCAACCATTGTACAGCGTTTAGTTCCCTTTAGACAAAATAACATCTATTTGTACCATTAATGGTCATCTGACTGTAACTAATCAAGCTTTTAAACTGTAGTATACATTGATGGACCATTGTATCCATATGGCCCACTCCTACTGTGACATTTTGTATAAAGTATAGAATGTACTATTGGATTGAACCACAGTTACAGTTACTGTTAGGGTTTGATCTCTCTTTGTCTGTGTATTGTTTACCATCTGTAAAAAGAAAACTTTTGATTGCTGCAGTTTCTATGTTCCTTCTTTTTCTCAAAAAATATCATTTCAACAGCAAAGCAGTAGTGAGGCAGTTGTCAGCTTTTTTAAAAGTTGTACGGAAAAACATTTTCAAAAAGCTGACAGTGGAATTAATTGGATTCCATTACACCTTGTTATTATTTTCACCCTGCTTATATTTTTTTCCTCCATCAAACCCAGTAGGTCCTTTTCTTTAGAGGCCTATAGCTGTCTCTGTGCTGTTTGGAGCTGGAGGATAATCATTATATTGAATATAACCCAAAACAAGCAGCACGGCCTGCTGCAGCAGCTCTGTGTATTTCACAGCAGAGCTTGCAAAGCTCACCTGAACACATTTGTTTTGTAAAAGGTTCAGTGTTCTGCTCTTACGGTAAACTTCTTGTCAGTGCGACTGAACAGCAGATCTTAGAAATAGAAAAGCATTCGTTGCATTTACACAAAACAGCAATTTCATAGAAAGCCTCCAGTTCAGCTGCGTATGGTCAGCTTTGTGGCAGTGGCCACGGCAACAGATGGAGCACAGCGGTGTGTGAAAGATGGTTTGTTTGTTCCTATTCGCGAAGAAGTATTCACCATGTCCCTCCCTCTGAAAATTGGCTGATTTTGTTTGTAGCGACCCGAAAGATTTCCTTTATTAGCCAGGGAACTGGAAAGACACTTTTGTTTGTAATTCTTCTGTTTGTTGTGGGAAAAGGTTAGCAGAGAAAAGAAGCACGAGTTTCTCAGAATATTTTGTGTTTCCAGCAGAATTTTAACATGTTTTCTCCATTGAATGATGTCAGTCTTTAAGCTTTAAGTCTGCAGCTTTATCTCCGAAAACACATGGATGTGATTCAGAGCCTCATGATTGGACTTTATCACCTTTACCAGGCAGCTAGATACTAATCTGTGTGTGTGTGTGTGTGTGTGTGTGTGTGTGTGTGTGTGTGTGTGTGTGTGTGTGTGTGTGTGTGTGTGTGTGTGTGTGTGTGTGTGTGTGTGTGTGTGTGTTTCAGGCGTGATTTTGCTTCTCCTGGATCGTCTGCGGAAGCTGAGATGGGAGCAGATGTGGAGGCTGACTGCAGAGAGAGAACTAATGAGCATGCTGTCCACCTCGCTGGCAGACCAGGTAACACACGCACACAGCTTTAGACATTCTAACTCAAAATTAGCACATTGACAAATAAAAAGAACATCTGTACTGATTGCTGGAGCCTGTTTGACCATGGATTTCCGACTCTGCTAGTAATTACAACTGTGAGAAAAGCCCTTTTGTTTTCTGCCATTGCTACCTGGAAATGTAGTTAAACTAAGCTACAGTCAAGCGCTCTGTATGCTTCAAACAAACTTCTTCAAAGAACGTGTCATCCTACCACGCCTAAAAATCAGTGTTTTCTGCCTGTTATAAATGGCGACACTGGAAAACAAGGTGAAAAACATGTCGTCAGCCTCCTGCGGGCTTCATCACGCGTCATACAAAAGGGGATAAAGTGCACACTTTCAGACAGTCTCTTCTCTTTTCTTCAGTGTGTTACAATCACTTGTACACACAACAACTGACAGAAGTAGTTGTTTGAAGAATGCACAAAAGAGTTTGAAAGACACATTCAAACCCTCCCTACTTTCTCACCTCCACACACCTGCCAATCACTCTTGTAGAAGTGGGCATGCTGGTTAGATTGTCGGTTTTGGAAAGTCACAAGAACTGTCAAGATGTAGCTCCCCAATTCCGCTGGTCAAAAGGTGTTTGTGGCAGGAGGTGTCAGACAATGTCCAATAATCTGACAAGCATTATGGAGCATACTGACTGCTTAATGTTACCTTCTTTAAATCAACAAGGTGTGTTGAAGTGAGCTCATTTTAGCTTTATTTTGCCCAACAACAGTGCTGTTTGAACATGGTTTAAAGCGAATCTATTCTTTTTCAATGGGATGCAAATCATTTGCTTCTTAAGGCATTGTAGCCGGTGGCATATGACGTGCGTCAAAACACCCACGCCCTTGGTTTCTCTATGTGAAATCCCAAAAACCGGCAGAATCTTGATGTACGTCAAATCTCCAGAAAACAACAATTTAATCGCATTCACTCCCTGGATCAGCACATACCAGTTACGGTACTGCAGTACCTGCATGATTCATGCAGTTTGGGCTATCTAACCCTATTGTCAGACAAGAACATAAAGGACAACAATACGTGAAGGGACAACGTTATTATCCATCTCTTTTTTTTCCTTCACCTTTTCTATTCATCTATTCAACACTAGGAATGTCTTCCAGGAGACACTGTCAGAAAGTCTGCGCTGTTAAACGGCTATCTCGTTTTTTCAAGTGTGGCTTATTGGAACAGCTCTAAACAGTTTTGACTTTTACAATAAAAGCCCACGACATATACTGCCTACCAGAGGGCATTTCACTTGGAGACAACTCAACACAATATTTTAAAGTAGCTATCCCCAAATAGCCAACCAACCAGAGTAAACTGTGGAAACTCTACCCGACAAAAGAGTCAGGTTGAAGGAGGAGGCAATAAAGAGAGTGAGAAAAGATTTGCTTTCTACCATAGACCATGGAAGCGGGAGGGCCAGGCAACCTAGTTAGCATATGTTTATCAACAACATTGTTTCTGAACCATGGACAAGCTGTTCGTTGTACAAAGGTTTGGTTTCAAGTACACTTTTTTACATCCCTCTAAAGTGTACCTGAAGGTCATAAATAGGCGTTATCTGAAACCGTGCAGGGTTCTGTATCCAACAAATAGTAAGAGCAGACACTGAGACCTTGGCGAAGGGTCTCTTCATTATCTCAGAACTATTCAGAGCTCATCTAGATGAGAGGTGCGTTTATGAGATTTTAATTAAAACTTCTTTAAGTAAAGTCCCGCAAGGTATGCAGTTTGGAAAATGAACAGGGCTTTGGAAATCGTTTGAGCATTCCATCTGCCTTCTGCTGTATCAGCCCTCTTTATCGCAGCATTCATTATATGGCTGTAGAGTTTTATGTCCACCATTAGGAAGCTGGAATCTGTCACTGAGCCTTTTGTCTTGTGGACCTGCAAAAGATCAAGTCAAAAAAGGCTCTCAGATGTAACCAAAGGACATATCCTCAAAGTATTCAGCTTTACGAGTGTGATTACACAGACATTAGGGATTAAAGCCTGAACACCTGGAGACATACAAAACACTAACAAGACAGAAGAGTCGGGGAAAAAACTTTCTTCATTCATTTAAAAGATGTTCCTCTTCGTGATCAGTTTCTTTCTGTCAGGGAGAGGAGAGTCTGTTGTTTTTCAGCAATAAACATTTTATTGTCTAATATATCATATTGAAACTAGTTTAATGTGAGATATTTATGTAATTTTAACTTTTTTCTTTTAAAAGATTTGAGCTGATTTATTTCTACAAAACATAATACATTGTGATCATAACTTAAATAATAAATTCACAAAGAAAATGTCAATAAATTCAGATATAAATTATACATATATATTTTTTTTTAAGGCATTGCTGCCGGTAGATATGGTTCATGTGTGTTCAGTGTCTGAGCAAGTTATTTACACACTGTGATTCGTCAGAATGCAGATTTTAATAAATGTGCATATATATATGTCAAACAGTTTAAACATATTTAAACCTAATGAAGGACTTAAAAACTAAATATAAATGTATAAATGCGCCATCGGTATAAATGTGCGGACTTATTAGTATTATATATATATATATTACATTATATTATATTATTAGTATTTAGACGTATATGGGTAAATAAATATAAACTCCAAACCATAAAGAAAGGTGATGATACAAGTGAGAGAAACGGTACGTTGGCATCAGTGGCTTATTATAAGTCAGATCCATGTGTCCTGTCAGTTCTGACCCTCCAGTATCCTTCTACACATGCCATCATCTGCCAAGCTAAAAGACTTATGTAATATGCATTAGCATCCTCTGCAGTTTGCAAAAATGTGTCACCCTGGGCTGTCATCATTTGCTGATTAAAGAGCATGATGCCATATTAAAAGAATCATTTAAAAATGATAACAAACTATGAAAGACATGTTAAGATATGCATTTATATATATTTTGAAGATATGGTAGAATTCTCAAGTATGATCATTTGAGAATGTGTGTTTGTTAAGAATGCGCTTTTTTTTTAAACATACATTGTTTGTACTGTGCTTATTCATATTAAGAATTGGTCTTGAGTTTAAAATCCATGAAAAAAGCCGAGTAAGATTCAACACAGCTTTGTGTGGTCATCGAATAAACAGACTGAACTGTGAGGTGCAGGCCTGTAGATGATGAAACATAAGGGAAAGCATACGGCTCTATGTGTGTGTGTGTGTGTGTGTGTGTGTGTGCGCCTGCAGGACATCTTCAATGCTGTGATCAAACAGAACCCGTTCCTGGTTCACCAGCTGCCCTGCTTCTGGAACGTCCAGCTGTCCGACCACACCCGCTCTGAGAAGTGCTACAAAGACGTGTCGGACCTCAAGGTGAGACCCTGCTGTCCCCAATATGCTCACACTCAGTCACTTCAGACACACAAGACCTGACCTACATTATTCAAGAGTCTCAAGCCAACCCCACACTGAGGCACACATTTAGTTAGGCGGAATAAAAGGATTTTGCTAACCTTGGATGTGTCATGTCTTTGCTAGGTTTCAGGAGATGTGCAAAGCTGTCCAAGCATGTCAGTATTTGTTGATACAGCATGTATACATACAACAGTGTGGACATACAAAATGTAGAACTTCAGACATATTGTTGATTAGACTTTGTGCCCATTCATCAGATAACACATTTTTCCAACGAGGAAATGCACCTCTGGTCGCAGTGATTAGACTCCCTGACAGGCAGCCATCTGCACACATTTAGTTTGGCCTTATTACACCTCAAAGATCCAACACCAATGATGTTCAATAATGCCTGTAGGTGTTTTAATTGCTTTGTCATTGTCATAGCTCATATAATATCATGGCTCCAAGCATAAATTAGACTGCCTTTCAAATGAATTGATATCATAATATTAACAGTATGGATGGGTGATGCTTGATGTTTTCAAATTGCCCGAGCAGACATGACGCACAGTGAGAGCAAACCGACCTAAATTATGGAATACATTGTTGTTGTAGACAAATTCAAGTTTAATGCAAGAAAATGTCTTTATAAAGAAAAACATATGCTTACTTCAGTTGGTAGAAGCTGATTAGAAAAGCAGGTTATTTTTATTGTTTCAGCTCTTTTCAGGCTGAACCTGTCGTCGAGTGGCCTTTGGAACACCCACATGTGATGCTGTTTTTTATTGTATTGTTTTTGTTCATTTAAAAGCACTTGGATCAGACCCAGCATTTGATTATTGTAGAAACTACAAGATGTAATTAAATATTCAGAACAAAGATTGTCTAATTGTTGGCTCTTGTGCTGTATTTAAAGTGTTCTTTGGATTCCGGCTTTCCTCTTAGCTAAGCTAAACCCTTTTGACATTAACCGCTTAAAACACAAAGACAATTTACATGAAACAGATATCTGTTTTTCAGGGAGTAATGGCTGAAGGTGAATTACTGAAAGAAGTTGAAGTGGCAGTTGAGGTGTTACTATTGTCAGTGTAAGCAATAAAATACATTAAAATGACAGTTGAGGTGAAGGAAGTTAAAATTGCAGTTGACAGTATATCTAAAACTGAACACTTTTTAAAGGATATAAATGGAATAGGAGTGTTATATTTCAAGGTGTGGTACCTAGTAAGTAAGCCCCTAAAGAAAGAAGAAAGTAGTTGAGTAAGAGTGGGTGTGCAGTACTGAAGCAGGTACGCTATTACTGATCTTAGTTAGTGGTTCAGAGTGTCGGTAATCCTCAATCCTTAATTCCTTAATGTCATTACTAATGTAATGTCATTTACTTACTAAAATAAATGGTGAGATGCTTGATAAGTACAGATTCTGACCGGATAGTGTTTCCAATGTTTGAATTATTTCCTTCAAAGGGTAAATAGAGATGTGGGGAAAAGATTCCAGGAAGATAATTTGATGGAATGCAACTGGTTTCCTGATCGGTGCATAGCAATACAATGACAATACAGTACCCTGAAAATCTTTTTCACTGCTCTTCTGTCTGTGGTTCTTCTGTCCAGGTAATCCACTGGAATTCTCCCAAAAAGTTGCGAGTAAAGAACAAGCATGTGGAGTTTTTTCGGAATCTCTATCTAACCTTTCTGGAGTACGATGGCAACCTGCTGCGGCGAGAGCTGTTTGGCTGTCCCAGTGAAGCTGACCACAACAGTGAGAACGTAGGTGGAACTGCTTCTTTATTTCTGGGTGTGGTGTGATACGAAGATATGACGTTTGGTGGTAAACTAGTGTGTGATCGACTGTAGCAGGCGGGGCTGTAACCTTCCAGTGCACGCAGCCGCGCACAGAATACATGAATATGTAGATTGCAGCGCGTAGTGCGCAACCAAAGTTCAGAAGTGCGAGGTCCGCCTGGAAACTTTTAAGCTGTACACGTTAGCAACGTGTGCTGTGGTTAGCACAACAAGCTGATTGACAGTCACACTATGACGAGAGCAAATGAAACGCAAGGGCTGGAAGATCTGCCTGCGTTACACATCGAACATGCTAATGCTCCTTCGACGGCATCACCCAGATGTGCCGGTCGCTGTGAGAAGGGAAAATGTCAGATAAATGTTTTGCACTCCATCCGCTTTTTTTAAAGATTATTTTCAGCAGACTAGACTTTCAGGTCGTGGAGGTGGATTCAGAGATTATTATAATTATAATGCTCCCCATATTCTTTTGGGAACTTTTCCTCATTTCAATCACTTGGTTTTATTATAAATGTCAAGGCCCCTTAGACATAGGACGTAGACGATGGATGGAAGGCCCCTTTAATTTGTGTTTTAATCTACAGACCCCCAAAAGCATTCTCTGGTTTTATTCAGGAGTTCTCTGATTTCTTAGCTTTTATTACGCCTCACTTTGATAGAAGCTTGATTTTAGGTGATTGTATCATAGATGTATGCTGCGCCCTCTCTGGTTCCTCTTTTACTGTGGATTTCAAAGACGTTGTGAAATCTTTCAATCTTACTGGGTCAGTTAAAGCAAACACCCACTTGACATTGTTCTCTCCTCTGGTTTTAACTTGAATGTCTTGATCTCTGTAAAGCTAGCTTGTGTGTTTCTGACTACAAACATATTATTTTTAAGGCCCTCCTTCCACCTCCTGCTCCCAACGCTATCTCATGGACTTGTCCTCCAGCAGTGGTCCGGCAGTGCAAGTTCATGTGTTTTGAGGGAGTGGCTTCGGAGGGAAGGCCGGAAGGGGGGGCCTTCAGTTGGATAATTTCAAAATCTGACTTATTCTTACTGCTTTCTCCAAAATTGCCTATCCTAGCATTAAACGAGGCCTCAAATATATAAATTAAAGCATAAATCTATAACTGCAGTGCACATTCTTTGAACCTAATTTATCCAAATAAAGTATTTGTGTGTGTGTGTGAGTTGTTTGTCAATTCAAATAGAAGGTGTCTGTTTTCTGAGAAAAGAACTGTCAATCATTCAAGTAGGCTGATTGTTGAGTCTACTTGAAATGACAAACAAAAGCCTTGGCATAACTGTACCAGAGTTTGTAAGGAACTAAACAAACAACTGTAATTAACTGTGGGTACTTGAGGTAATGTAGACTCCACACTGTGAGACACAGACTAAACAAAGTCTTAAGTGGTGTCTGTCTGATGGGGCTTCCTCTGTCTGCTGGAGTATGATGTTTCATTTCCATCTTTGTGGGAGTAACCTATTGAAGGGAGGAGTTAATGAGGTGAACTATGGACCCTGCTGATCCATTCTGTCCATCAAACTCTGCCTGAGCGAATAAGGACATGAATAAACAGGGGAACTACAAACACACAGATGTTCTAGAGCTCACCCAGGCATGATTTAAAAGTTTGGCATCCACATGGAAATTGCAAAGCACCAGAATGTTTTTGTCATGGTCATGGCAGTTGTCATGAACAACTCAATTGTGCTTTAACCTCTTAACAGGTGGATGTGATAGTTTTGCATTTTCAGAGAGGTTATATCTTGCCCTTTGTTGTTTACAGTCCGCCATGATGGAGTTGTTACGCAACACCACATGTCGTTAGAAAGCTTAGAATCTCGTCTATTTAGTGAGCAAAAGTGTTTTGAGATCAAAATCACAACAGGAAGTACAATAGGCATCTCACACAAGCAAGCAAACCCATAACTTTGAGCCAACTCACCTATGAAGTCTCATCATAATCCTGTAATCAGTAATAATCCAAAAACAACACTTCCTGTGTCATATTTTTGTATAAATTATGCATTCGTTGGGTATTCGTCTGATACATTTTGTATAAGTAAGTCTATCAATAGGTTAGACATGCGTATCTGTATATGTTTACTTTTCCGATCCGATGAAAAGTTGGACGTATTTGGACTCTGAGCAAATGTTCATATACGCCAGCATATGTTTCTGTCATACGGATATGTGTGACAGGGCCTTTTAGAGGGTTGTGCTGTTGTAAGAACAACTGGAGTGTCAGTCAGAGCTAGTGTGGACTGAACAGATGGATACTAAAGTAGTGCATCCTCACCACTGACATCTTGCGCCTGGTTTGAATTTTGGTTTACTTCAAATATATCTATATTAAAGAGGATGTCGACATACAGACGTACTTTGACTGTAGACATGTTGTATAACCTGGTTAATCTCAAGCTTACTGAGATCTTAACTCACCCTATGTAAGTGCCCAGCCTACTGTGTTGAATGCGGTTTTATCATTCAAGCAGTTAATGCGTCACACCTCCTCAGACTCTAACCTGCTGAAGGTCATCATGGTCGGTCAGGAGTTGGGTTTTTATAGGACCAGCCACTATGGAGCCATAGAATTATTTAAGTGTCAGCTCTGTGGTCAGTTAATCACATTATAATTTCCCATCATGATATGCAAGAGCCTTTTTTTTTGCCAACATTCAATTCTACCGTGTCCTTAACGCAGGAAATACTTTGCTCACTCAATTTTTCAGAGTTTGATCAGCAATTTAAATCCCATTAAAGTGATGATTAGACTAATGAAGTCACTGAGGGATTGGCTCCAGCAGCATATTGCAGGCTGGGCTCCTTCATGGCCACAGTGCCACTGCAGCCCAGTCAATCACTGCAGCTCCACTAATAACACTGTTCAAAGCAGCGCAATGCCACACACCAAGTCCTCTGCTGACAGCCCTTCAGCCACCTCTCTGCTGTTCCCCAAAGCAAAATGATTCTGTTAGTTTGAGCTTCAGTGATTCCAGTGTTCAGCTTATCTTCACTTAAATCCTTGAGATCCTGAGGACAGAATGCTGACAGCCATTCCTACTTTGGTTGATGTGGTGCTCTATTAACACATCACTTTTACAGTATGCACACACTGAGCAGAAGGCTCCAGCTGTTTGTGCTCGACAAATCCTGTATTACTGTTTGTGTGTGATCAAAGAAAATTAACAACAGCTAATCAGGGAGAGTTAATTGGAAAACTGCATTTTATTTGCATTAAATTGTAACAGCTTGGTGCTAAATGGATTTATGTCGGATTAGAGGCCTGGGCCTGTGGTACACAGTGGCACGCTGGGAAGCAAGGATATGCCAATTGGCTAAGGGTATGTAAGGGAGTGCAGGTCGTCCATTTTTCGCAGGGTAGCCCTGTCCCCTCCTCCTAAAACCCCAAATTGCTACTGATGGTCAGACCTCACACAGCAGCTCTCTGCCATATGTGTGTGAGTATGTATGTGAATGGGTGATTGAGAGGCAAATTGTAAATGACTTTGGATAAAAGCATTATAAATGCAGTCGATTTCTAAATGCAGTCCATTTACCCTGGCACAGTTTTGTATATTGTTTGTGAAGTGATTTGAAATCTGTCTGTTTCCATCCTATTTTGATCATGGTGCAGATTTCCAAGACAGAAAATCAATGCTGGTCCACAGACTGAAGCAACATCACCTTCAGTGGTTAACCTTCTTTTCCATGAAATGTCTTACTATTGGTGTCCATACCTTCTCTCCCTGTAGCTTCAGAAGACTCTGTCAGAGCTGGACGAAGATGATCCTTGCTACGAGTTTCGTCGAGAACGATTCACCGTCCACCGAACGCACCTCTACTTCCTCCACTACGAGTATGAGCCCAGCCCTGACAACACCGACGTCACTCTAGTCGCCCAGCTCTCTATGGACAGGTACTGTTTTACACCAACCTTAACAAAAGGTGCACTCCACATAAATGGGGAACTTTCTGAGAGACCCTTGTTATGCAACAGGTGTGCTTAACTGTGAAAGAGGGCACTCCAGTGTTCCAGAAGTAAAAGTTCCACATATGTTAAGGGACAGGTGTGTGTGTGTGTGTGTGTGTGTGTGTGTGTGTGTGTGTGTGTGTGTGTGTGTGTGTGTGTGTGTGTGTGTGTGTGTGTGTGTGTGTGTGTGTGTGTGTGTGTGTGTGTGTGTGTGTGTGTGTGTGTGTGTGTGTGTGTGTGTGTGTGTGTGTGTGTGTGTGTGAAAACATGAAGAGTACAAGCATGTGTACTGTAGATAAAACTGAAGTAGAGAAGACACCTTTGACTCCCAACAAGCCTTTTGGTAAGAAACATTCAAAATGATGTTGTTTCCACTTTTAACAGTGAATTCAAGATTACACTTGGTAGAAACTATTGGATTATGGGCCAGTTTTTGGTGAATTCAGCAAATAAGGTGCTGGATTTGGTCACAATTGTTTGCGAATTTGCTCATGAGTACTGTTACGACCCTTCCTGTGGTCTAGGGGTGCACAGGGAGTAACATAAAAGGTAATGTAAATAAGAAAGGGCGACACCTTTAAAGTGTAACCAGGTAACTTCATTTATTCCAAAAACAGGTTTCAAACAAAAACATGTAACACAGAAGCAACTCAGGGTCAGGGTCTCAGAGTCCAAAATAATAAACAAAAACCCACACTATCTGGAAATGAAAACTCTAAAACTAGTAAACAATGAACCACACAGTCCTATAGCACAAGCAGGGCCGACAGCTCCTGTGGCAGCAAGGCAGGGAAATCAAAAGGGAGCAATCACCGGCTCCAGGAAGGTTATATGGCCCCACCGATTACTAATGGAGCTCAGGTGTTGGGCAGAGGCGTGGCCAACCTGAAACACAGGAGAAAAGAAACACACAGCTCTCTTGCAAGAGGCTGGGAGAGGCAGTGGAACGTAACAAGTACTATGGGCCATATCTAGAGCATCATACCGTCAGAGAGAATGATTACTCGGAACAACAACGTTTTTACAACTGATGATGTCCATATGATTAAATTATCCAAGATACTCCTGTGTTTTTATGTTGAGGAACACAGAGGAGATCATTGTAAGAAAACTTTGAAATGAGAATTTACAGTGGGGTGGAAAAAGTATCTCTGATACAAGTAATTCAATGAATTTGCTCTATTTTGTCATTTGTGACACAAATACTTCACCACCTTTCAAAGTGACTATGCAAATAACCTTCTGAAAGTGCACCCCAATGGTAAGACACATCATATTGCTACTGTTGGGGAGCCTGTGGAGTGCAGAGGGGAAGAGGGGCAATTGAATTGGAACCAATTTGCTCTTTTTGGTGCTGCTGTTACACGTTGAATGTTTTCTCTGCATCCAATGATAGTCTTCCTATCTCAGCTCTTTTCCATGTACATGCACATTCCCCTTGAGAATCATGTCTTGGAGTGGTCAACTACTCTCAAAATTACTAATTTCATGTGATGAGGGTAATTTACAAGCCATGCAATGTTTTTCATTGTTCTATTAACCATGCTGCGGGACAATGGGGCATATTGAGAGGGGAAATCTCTCTTTCGTGGAACTACGAACAACTAATAAAACTAATTGAAATGTGACAATGACCCCTCACCAGACAATGCTTTTTGTAAGGGACCACATGCCAAAAATGTTGAGAACCACTAGTTTAATCTCCAACAATGGATTGTACTTTATGAGGGTATTGTGTTTTTCTATGTACAATCGTAGACCTGTCACAATGAATGTTGTTGAGTAAACGAGAACACCATTTGTATATTATAAAATAGCTGTTCCTGTGGTAGTCATGCTAGTAGCATCAGTATACTTAAAATGAAGTGCTTGTAATATTGCCAGTTTAACAAAACACCCCCACACCTTTACAACTTGTCATTTGTTCGTCGATTTTTGCAACTTTTCTAAACCCGAAAGTCCAACAAGCGCACGTGCAGGAAACCATTTTTAGTAGGTGGTCTGGCCAGGATATGTGCATGCTCACAGTCAGCATACGTACACACGCCTTTCACAACTGATAGATGTTGTACATTTTCTAAAGTTAACTCTGAAACTTGAGTGGAAATAAAATTACAGGAGGATACATGACTGTGGCTCAAGTAGAGTGATCGTCCAGTGGTTGGAGGGTCGGTGGTTCCATCCCCAGCCCCTGCAGTCAGCATGTTATTTCCTTACCTCCACAAGTTGATAGTGGACACAGAGATTGTCTTTCAACAAAATATGGTTGTTATGGCCAGTTATGTTCAGCAGCCTTCACTAAACTTTTAGGGATGGTGAAGACATGCGGACACGTCCAGGTTACAACTCACGCCAATGAGCATGCCAACTTTACACATTGATTGTCAAGGTGTGCTGAGGTGAGAAAGTATGCCGGATTTGAACTTCTCTCAAGCTCTTACACAAGTACACACTTTTTGTGTGAACAACCAAGTGAAACACCAGGAATACCTTAATGGAGAGACTGTCAGAAAGTGTTGCTCCATCTCCAAGCAAGGCCGTTTGGAAGAGCTATAGACACACTACTGCCTTTAGACGTTGTTGGACAATGCTTCAAATGAACTAGCTTGTTCAAGCAATCCCAACCTTAACCATCTTACAAACAAAACCAGTGGCTCATTTGCAACAGTTTGTGGAAAAAGTAAGTCCATGCAAACTGCTGTGGATGGACTGGAGTGTCATCAAAAGTCTCTGTAATGTAAATATACTGGTACTATACTATACTCCAACTGGCTTTTAAGCTACTCCCTTTATAAATAGAAATAAATGTGCAATTGTAGTTGAAATCTACAAAAGCCCATGTCCGTTATCTCCACCTTAAGAACCTGTGGTTAATATTAAGGGTGTGACACTGTTCCGCTTTTTACAGCTTTCTCTTCAGCTACTGTATCATTTAACTTTTAATTTAAAATGTTCAAGGTGATGTACAACATAGCGGTAGACCATGGAGGAATGAGATGGGTATTTTAGTGAGACATTAGCTGTTAATAGCCGGATGTCAGAATGGTGGCATTGGTTCCTCCACCTGTCCTCACACTATGGTTTAAACTAAGATATCATAATGGATACAACTTCAACAAAACTTTAATGCTACCATCAGAATAAATGGTTCAGTATGCTTGAAAAATAATGTTTCCTTTGAGGATGATCACTTTCCATTATGGACATCCGACTAGGCATTCCTAATGTGCCACTAAAATGTAAACCTTCCACACAAGATGATTATGTGTCAATGTAATCCAAAAGAAATGTCATTGAAGTCCAAGCCCATTCATTCACCCAAGGGAATAAAACTTTTGATCAAATAACCCCATGAAACGTTATGTCACCACTTCAGAAAAACAAAACTTCAGCTCTGTATTAATATTGTCAATACTGTATGTTGTGTCTTCTGATCAGCAACATGTTATCGGAGAGTTTGTATGAGAAACAATGCTTGCTATACACTGTGTTTTAATAAGGCCCATTGTGGCTCTGTGGAGGAAACGATTGGCATTCCAGATCCAACACAGCGTCAGACAGCGCAAATAACACAACCTCAGCTTCAGATAGAATACCAAATGATTTGTTGAGTTACTGAGTTGTTGAGTTAACAAAAATGTTATTAAAGCTTGTCTCACAATCTAATGTTAAGGCAGGCTGTCTCAAGCTTACCTTAACAAATATAAAATATATATCACATTGTATAGAGTGAGCAACTCATTATTCCATGTCTTCACAAAATCTATTAAAGCTGTAGGCAGCATGGGCTCATTGTAATGGTTATGTTGTGTGACAACAGCTGCCGGGTTTGAGACTTTGTTTGATACCGATTCTGCCAGATGAATGAAAAGCAGCCACCAGAACACAATCATCATATTTTAGAAGTTTTGTTTATGACATTTTTTGTCATTTACAAGAGGTTTTACAGAGGTTTCATGTAATGTGAAGTTGGTCTGATGTGAATTCAGAAGTTTATTTAATATTGAATGTTATGTACCGTTTAATGCAGACCAGAAATGGGTCTGTATTATCTAAAATGATCAAGTTACTAAAGCTTGCATGGAAAGTAAGTTATGTCACAGAAGTTAGTTTTATTCTAATTATTATCTCACACAAAAATGTTAAATGTTTAAATGTATAGTTTTCTCAAGTGATACATTTTGTGACGTCCCCCATCCCTGTGTCCCGCCCTTCTGCAGGCTCCAGATGTTGGAGGCCATTTGTAAGCACTGGGAAGGCCCCATCAGCCTGGCCCTCTACCTGTCGGACGCTGAGGCCCAACAGTTCCTGCGCTACGCTCAGGGCTCCGAGGTGCTGATCAGCCGTGGGAACGTCGGTTACCACATCGTCTACAAAGAGGGACAGTTCTACCCAGTCAACCTGCTGCGTAATGTGGCCATGCGGCATGTCAACACACCTTACATGTTCCTATCAGACATCGACTTCCTGCCCATGTATGGCCTGTATGAGTACCTCAGGTAAGAGGAGATTGAGGAGATAACAGCTACGTTGGCAGTGTTACTGACCCCTTCACACTTGGCCTTTTCTATCTTTAGATCTAGAAATATAACTTTTGTTAGATAATGCACATGCATGTAATCCAATATTATCGCTGTGTGTTTATAGGAAGTCAGTGATGCAGCTGGACATGGCCAACGCCAAGAAAGCTCTGGTGGTTCCAGCCTTTGAGACATTGCGATATCGTCTGTCTTACCCAAAGTCCAAGGCTGAGCTGCTCTCTCAGCTGGACATGGGCACACTCTTCACCTTCAGGTAAACAACGTCTCTGTTTGTAAAGCCAGCATGGGTCAAGAGTCTTGAAGTTTTCATTCAACAAAAAGCTTTTATCAATCAAAAACAGTTGTTTATGAATAAGCACTTATTATTGTTGTTATTATTATGACTTCAAAACAGCTCTTGCCTCCTTAAACATACACGCCCTGGCTACGTTTTTGGTACACTTGCACAACCTAATGCAATCCAGTACAACAGCTCCAACACAAATTCTACATTTTTGTTTTTCTTGACACAAAACAATATAAAATGCAATAAACGTATCGTTAAATGAATGTGCCAATCAATACTGAACATTATGGCTGAGCTGTTGTTTGGGATTGCATAAGGTTTTATATGTGCAACTAATAAAGTGGCCGATGAGTGTATTTGAAATTATGTTTTATAATTAAAACAAAGCTATATAATAATGTGCCATTTTGTTTCACTTTAGTGGTGTGCTTTATCAAAACATTAAATTAAATGACATCACATTAATAAAGTAAAATTAGTATCTGCAAAATTTGAAGGCAAACAAAATGCTCCATCCGGTATTGAACAAATATTCCAGCAACACTGTGTTTGAAATAGCAGCTTATACATAAACGCTTACTATAAACTGCCGTGACTCAACATTTGGGATCTGGGGGAAGGAGCGAATCAGGCAGGTTGGACTCAGACCAGACAGGAGAACAGTGGTCAGCAAAGACTCTAGTATCAATATCCTAAATTACCAGGGACAAAATTGCATTTGTTACATGAAAGCTGGAAACTCTCCCGGCTGGTGTGTGACCGTGAGAGGGGGAGGGGCTCTTTTTTCCGCTCCATCAGCGCTTTGCTCTAACTATACATCTCAATTAAAAACCGCTATAGTATAGTGTTTTTTATTGCCGTCATCATAACAGTAACAGGAAAAGCATGCCGGTAAGATTTCTGTGTATGGTTGGGTAGTTCATTTTTCTCCTGTGTGAAGTCTTTACGTGTGGTCACGCTTCCTTCAGTCACACTCGCTTTGCATAGAATTTGCAGTCAGTAAATGCCTCTTTTGTCTTGGCAGTTGGTGGAGAAAGAAGTGTTATGATGGCACAAAGACACAACAGAAGTTTTTCCCATCAAACATTAATTGGTCTACTGTGTAAGGTCTAAACGTTTAAACTATAAATGTGCACTTCCTGTCGGAAAGACTGGATATAGGTGCATAGTTGACTCCCTACAACTATAGTTTGTTAAACCCTTTTCTTGTCTACAGGTATCATGTGTGGACTAAAGGCCACGCACCAACTAACTTTGCCAAATGGCGGACAGCCACCACGCCCTACAGGGTTCAGTGGGAAGCTGACTTTGAGCCCTATGTCATGGTGAGGAGGGACAGTCCTGAGTATGACCGCCGCTTTGTGGGCTTCGGCTGGAACAAGGTGGCTCACATCATGGAGCTGGATGCACAGGTAACTTACTTACCTAACTTAATGTCTCAGTATAACGCTTCTCCATGCTTTAACTTTATGGTGTCTGCAGTTTCTTGAAATACCAAATAAATTGTTGTAAAATCTGTGTTTTTAAGTTAAGAAATCAGTTCTGTGCTTCACACATGTATTTCAAATTCCCTTGTAGACATGCCACTGTAGAGTAAAGTATGATGATGCTTTCTTATGTTGCCTTAGGTCAGGTTTGGATGAAGTACTCATATCTGTCTTTGCAATGTCCTATTCAATGAAATGCCAACCCCTGGTACAGACATCAAAGTTTGAACCCTAATGAAAAAGCCCTTGATGGAAACAGCCTCTCAAATCTTGGCAAAGTAAGGTCCATCCATCCGTTCTCTGTAAAAGCTTATCCTTAAAGGGGGCTGGAGCCGATCCCAGCTGACAGTGGTCAAGACCTGGATAGGAAATTAGTTGTAGTCTTATCACTAAACCTGCACCAAATATTTAGATGTTTCTTTGTGTCTACTAGATGTAACCAATAAAACAACCAATGCAACTTTATATGAGGTGTTGTAATAAAGACGTGAGGGGGTTGTAACACTCAGCCGTCCAGACTGAAAGTTCTTCCTGTCCTCCTCTCTCTACAGGAGTATGAGTTTGTGGTTCTGCCCAATGCCTACATGATCCACATGCCTCATGCGCCCAGCTTCGATATCACCAAGTTCCGCTCCAACAAGCAGTACCGGGTCTGCCTCAAAACCCTGAAGGAGGAGTTCCAGCAGAACATGTCGCGGCGCTACGGCTTCGCTGCCCTAAAATACATGACAGCTGAGAACAACAGCTAGCCACCACTGCAGACCCTCACATCCCCGGCTCTGAACTATCAACACAATCCATGGGCTGGGGAAGGGGGGGGGCACAGGAAACAGACCCATGTGAGGCCATCAGGTTACTTTGAGACTTGAGTCCCTCAGACTTTGTTAGAACGTTTGACCCTCAGTGTGGGACTGCATGGGTCTTTATGTTCATTCTTTGGCCTCTGCTGTGGATGGAAGGAATAATCCAGGAGGAGATCCCTTCTGCCAGGATGAAAAAGCTGTGAAAGACAACATGAGTGACTGCTAGGCACGGACCCCAACTGTGTGGGCCCTGAGCTCTGGCTCTGAAATCTGACTGACAGCAGGCAAGAAAAGCAGACATTCAATGCCTTGTCCTATTTGTAAGGCCAGTGACAAAGTTGTGGGCTGTGTGTAACCTTATGTATGTAAGCGTGTGAGTGTGTGTACATGCAGGTAGATGTGACTGTGTGTGTGTTTCTCCAGGACAGTGCTTAGCAAAAAGCTTAAGGAGAGCTGCAGATGTGAAGCATTGTGGGCTTACATTCTGACTGACAGCACTCCCCGACTCAAATGCAAATCGTCACCAGGCGGCAAGATAAGACAAAGCGGTAAACATGTCCACACAGATTTCGAATATCTCATTGTGACGAGTGACACACACTCACATATTGAGGCGAGCAGCCAGCCAGCCGGCCATCTGCTGCTTCTTAATTTGTTTCCTAGCTGATGCATATCAGAATAAATCCTTCTCCTCACATGACAAGGAAAGTTAAGTGCAAAGATGGCTTGAGGTCGTCCATGCGGTTGATATTCAGGGTATCTCCACATCAGCCTGAGCGTGCTGCTAGAGAATGTTTCCAGTGTTCTGTTACGACTACAGAATCTGACAGCAGCTGGTGCAGTGTGCTTTTTTTTGTGTGTATTTTTAAATGGATGCCAGTGCGGTATGCACAGACACCTGCTGGAAGACCTGTCAGTTTGTGAGGCTGCCCCATCACATCGAGCAGCACGAGGAAATGCACTGAGCTCACGGTTTACTTTTCTTTCCAACAATCAGTATTATTTATCACTATGTTTACAGTCCTGATGGGTGGAGCAAGAAGGGGTATTGTCTCCGGATCTGAGGAGGACAGCAAAGAGAGTTTAAAACTCAGATCACTTGCGGTCAGGAGAGATGCTCTTTCTGTCTTTCACTCTCACCATTTCTTTCTCACTCTGGCCTCTAGTTTGACGACATTATCGTGGCCTATTTGTGTTGTCACACATCATGCGGCTTGCTGTGGTAATCCTGATATGGGTTTGTTATGGATATGCTGTTCAGCTGTTACAACTCCTGTAGCGTGTGTGTCAGGTACATCGAGAGAGAGAGAGAAAGAGAGAGAGAAGAGAGAGAGAGAGAGAGAGAGAGAGAGAGAGAGAGAGAGAGAGAGAGAGAGAGAGAGAGAGAGAGGAGCGAGAGAGATGAGAGAAAGAAAGATGACAGAAAGAGAACCGAGAGACTCTCTTGAGTACCTGCATTACGATGCATGTTACTATATAATAAGATCATTCAAATTAAAGTTTGGTAAAGTCATGAATGGATTACATTAGAGAATGTAAATGATGTTAATATCACTGTGGTATTAAATATTGTGTAGAAGTTTGAAAGGATCAATTAAATATTCAGAAATGATTGAAATCTGTCCTGGTTTTTCTGGGTAACATTCAAATCAGAGTTGTCCACAGGGTGGTGCAAATACACCTGATGATGTTTGGTGACTGACACCAGAAGAAGAAGAACTTTTGCACATGAGCAGTTTTGTCGCAACAAATTTTTTTTACTACTGTCATTAAACACAAATTGCATTTATGGACTACGAGCAAGACTAATGTTGTATAGTCTGTTTGGGCTCTCATTCACGACGCTTCACCACACAGATCATTTAGTAGTTGTTTAGTAGTACTGATCAGGGATCACATAAACACCGCAACAGTTCACTCTCTAATCTTGTGTGTAGAAGATTTCTTCCGCTTTCTTTCTTTTGCCTTCAAGTGCCAGGAGGAAAGATGGATCATTTCAGTGTTATTTCAGCTGCCTCTATCCCAGGTGACTGTAGAGTCCACTTACACAGATTGCTAACTAGCGTAGTTACACTGGAAGGATAACAAATAAAAATAAAAAAGGGAGACAGATAGTAGCGTATTTACACTTTTTCAAAATCAGACTAGTATGCGTCTCAAAAAGTCAGATTTCTAATCCCGTTCAGTCCCTCATCTCCTGCCACTTGACATGCCCGAGAAATATAATCAATAAAAGAAAAAATCACATGAATAATGTGATTCAATTGAACAATCAACTAAGACCTTGCTGTGACTGTTCAGGATTGTTTTGTCAAAGTACTATTTCCAAGGTCAAGAATGAGCTAATGATGAATACCATGTGATGTGATTGAAAGTGGACTTTGAGTTGGAATTGATTTTTCAAATCAATTGCATGTGTAGTCTATTTGTTATTAATTTCGGTGTCTGTGAAATGAAGTAAGTGAGTGGAAAACAACTCACTAATTTGAAAGTGTAGGAGACATTTCCTTATTTTTAAGATTGTACCATCGTGAAACTAGAGGCCTCTCTCTCTCTCTCTCTCTCGGTCATCTCTCTCATCTCTCGCTCTCTCTCTCTCTCTCTCTCGGTCATCTCTCTCATCTCTCGCTCTCTCTCTCTCTCTCTCTCGGTCATCTCTCTCATCTCTCGCTCTCTCTCTCTCTGTCATCTCTCTCATCTCTTGCTCTCTCTCATCTCTCTCTCTCTCTCTCTCTCTCTCTCTCTCTCATCTCTCTCTCGGTCATCTCTCTCTCTCTCTCTGTCATCTCTCATCTCTCGCTCTCTCTCGGTCATCTCTCTCTCTCTCTCTCTCTCTTTCTGTCATCTCTCTCTCTCGCTCTCTCTCTTTCTGTCATCTTTCTTTCTCTCATCTCTCTCGCTCTCGGCCATCCCTCTCTCTCGCTCTCGGCCATCCCTCTCTCTCTCATCTCTCTCTTTCTTTCTCTCTCTCATCTCTCTCTCGCTCTCGGCCATCTCTCTCTCTCTCGGTCTTCTCTCTCTCTCTAGGTCATCTCTCTCTCAGCCATGACAGCAGTCTCTCACTGTACAGGAAATCTATAGAAGGGCTTGGTGCAGGTGTGTGCGTGCGTGCGTGCATACGCTGTGTGTCTGATTGTAGATGTATGTTCAGTATGATGTGTGAAGTTTCTGAATGTGTGTATGGCTTTGTAGGGCTGGGAGGACCTGCATTGTTTAAGTAGGACAGTGCTGATTGATGCTGCTACCTGAATAAAAGCAAAGAGTCAAACATTCTGCTGTTACTTTGTTTCATCATTTCTGTCTTCATGAATATCAATTTAGCCTTGTGAACCAAAAGTAAAGAGACATTCATGTGAGCATACTATACCTCCAGAGACAGTTTACCACCTTTCTGAGTTAAAGGAGCTGTTTTCCCATGTCAAAGGCACTTTACTCATCAAAGAGCCAAAAAAACGGTTCTGTGTCTCTGGAGAAGCTTTGTCAAGTCAGGCAGGGAGCGGTAAACTACTAAATTACATTATGAGAATTGTAGGATCCATACTTAGTACAAAACGCATGATTAGTGGCATGTAGATGTGTAAAGCTTCTATACGATACAACATATAGCGACTTTGAGTTCTAGAAAACCGCTATAGAAATTCAATTTATTATATAGGGTTCACGGTTCAATGCACATAAATCTTGATTTATTCTCTCTTAAGCCCCTCATAAAAATGCACTGCAACCCTGAAATTATCTAGAACTTTCCTGAAGGAGCTGAATGTGAGAAACATTCGGACCGGACATCAAACATACTTTACCCTACCAGCTCCCGAGTATAAAGTCAGTGTGATGTTCGATTGACCCCATGTGTGAATGTGCACATTGTCCAGAGAATTCACAGCACACAAGTGGCCGTATTGATGACGATTCTATTGCAGCTGGTGTGAAACAAACATCCGAGAGTGAAGAAGGGTCATTAGCTAAATAGCTTCTGACACTGATGCCTCGATCCCACACGGTTTTGTTTTGTGTGTGTAGCTCCGTATAGTGTACAGAGTATGCCCCTAGTGTTCAACGCAAGGAAATGCATCTCTTGACAGATGGATAGTAACTCCACTGCATAGGTATAATAGCAGACAAGTTGGTTTTGTGTGGGTTTTTTTCCACTGTCCAGTGTTATGGAATATGCGTCTGGTGCATTACTGATTGTTAAATGCAAATAAATTAATGTATATGAAAGTAATAATGAACTCTCCCACTTTTATTTAACTTCAATTTAGGCCGTATGTATGTTAACCATATTAGCAAAATAACATTATTAAAATTCACAATGTGTTCATTTAGCTGAACTAGTTTCGTTTTAATAAACATTCTACAATTACACAATTTGACTATCAACATAGGCAAGCAACTGAATTAAATTAAATGGCCAATTTAGCAAATTTCTTAGTATTTTATGCTAACTTTCTGTGACATACAGTCTGTCCAAATCCTGCCACTAAAGTCAACATTTTCAACGTACTCATACAAATTCCAAACGTGAGGAGTTTCACAAACACATTGGAGATCATGGAGGTTCCTATAGTGATGAATGAACTTCCAGTTTACTTGCATATGTACACAGAACTATGTTTAAACGCTGCGTTACACTCCAGACCGGATTCTCCAGATATTGAGCAAAAAATACAAATATACATGGATACTTGGGTTGAAAGTATCCCTGTCCGTTTGCCAAGTTTAGTGTTACCGAATCCATAAATCATATTTGGACCTCTGATAGATCAATGTTAAATGTGTAATGTAAATATCAATGTGTCTAATTTAATTAGTACCTCTAGCATTTTATATGTAAACATACAGTACCCTTTGAGAGGCTTCATAGATCAGATTTAGTTGATAATGTGATCTCTTTTTGTCAGTTTAGTTTATACTGTATTCTCTTCAGCCGATAGTCCTGCTGTTGGGATATTTGACACTGAAGGCACAGCGGGTTGACCTGACTCTAAATGAAATGAGAACATGGAGAGTGAAGCACCCAGTGTATCAGCTCCCTGAAGTCTGACTGTCCCTGGTAGAGCCATCCTTTAACTCCCCTTTAATGAAGGTCTCACGACACCATTTCTCTTATCGGATAGGCTATTAAAAGTTTTAGTGGAGGCGTTCATTAATTCACTTTAAAATTTAATGCATGAATTTCAGCTGACTTTTAGATAATACATTCAGAGGATTGGATGAAGTTAGCCTGCAGTGCAGTGCACAGTGTACTGTGTACGGTGGCCCTGAAGTGCAAAACACAATGGCAAAACAGAAATCACAACAAGAAAACACAACGGCAAAACAGAAACACAACGGCAAAATAGATCTATAACTTGTGAAAAGTCAGAGCATCACAAGCTTTATTACAATTAATCCAGAGGGGACCATCACTGTCTGAACCAAATTTCATGGCAATCCATCCAATAGTTGTGGAGATATTTTAGTCTGGACTAAAGTGGAGGACCAGCCAAGAGCCAAGCTGATGGGCATGTCTAAAGAGTTAGTCCAATTAAACTCCTCAGCCTTTGAAGGACTGTATCGGTCTGGCTGCCTCCAATCAAACATTGTTTTTTTTCAGCCAAATGAGGGAGACACTCATACAGGAACAGGGCCATTTATTATCTGGGAGTTGAGTCATAAATAAGACGTAACGAGATGTGTGAGAGAATTAAGGTTTAGCACAGTTCTTAAAAAACTGCAGGTAACACTTTATAATAACCGTCCTTAATAAATACTAAATTGATAGTTAATTAGACTTTAGTTAATAGTTATTTTACTTTTCACAAAGAATTAAATATAATTAATAATGAATATGAATTATTAGTAATTCTATCATTTATGTCATTTTATTATTAGTTTATGTAATATAAAATAATTAGTTTATAAATTATATGACAATAACAATAGCATTAAATTATTAACCTTTTTTATAAGAGTTTATTGTTGAAAACAATATATAATTGTATATGCTATAGTAAGTATTTGTTAATGATTACCAAATGATTTGTAAACCTATAAGAAATATTTAGTAAAACATCTATAAACATTACATAGATAGATTATTAACCATTGATAAAGTATTACTATGTAAAAGAGTTTATAGATGCTTTACAAAGTAATTATTAACTATTTAACCGACTATTATAATCATCATAAATCTGATCGATCTATCTATGTAATGTTTTTAGATGTCTTACAAATGATTTCTGAAAGGTTTACAAATAATTTCATTAACAATACTGGGGGCTGCAGGGGCCCTCAGCAGACTCTCACTTCAGGCTGGCTTTGGTCTGCAGCAAGGACGCACAAACCTGTGGAGCGCCAACAATATACTGTTGTTTTAAGATAGCAGGCGATCAACAGCAGGGCAGGATGTCTCTCACCAAAAACACTCTGAAAGGACTGAATCTCATCATGTCATTTATTCACACATCTCAGCAATTTATTAAAGACAAGTAACTACATTTTGATTGATAATTTTACCAAATTACTGCAATGAAGGAAGGAAACGCTGGGACGCTTGATTTCCTGCTTTCTTCAAACACACTGTAAGCTTTACTGTCTGTAGCCAGTCGTTTATATATGCCTTTATAAAAGTGTGTTTCATATATGGCAACAAATCTAATTGATGTTATGCTTTATATGCTGCTAATAAAGTTGTTCTCTCAAGATTGTTTGGTCTCATGGTTAACGGTGGTTCCATACTGACACCTAGTGGTCATCTCTTCGGCCCATTTCTGAGGTTGATCTCACAGTATGAATGAAACAATCGACCACCTGATGCATTGTTGGTGCCAGTTTTAAAAATAGACAGACACAAATCCAAAACTCTTTGCAAAAGAGCAAATGCATGCTCCATGTGTTGTTTTCCAAATTGTGTTCTATAAACTCTTCATACAATTGACAAAAGCACATCATGGTGTCTACAAAGAAAATGCTGCAGCAGCTTCTCACTTAAGAGGACAAAAACAACAAGCAAAAATTCACACAAGCATTCTTTCTTGTAAAATGTTGTGGTAAACAAAATGTTGTAGGCAATCCTCTATGACATCAAAAACCTGAACTTGTAAAGCTTCATAAAGGTCAAATTAAGTGACAGTAAATGAACACCAGACCAAAAGCACTCACAGCATCCACTGGGAAAAGGTCAAGGGTAATTGACCAGGAGTTAGTAGACGGCCGGAGAAGTGATGACACCTGATCCATCTCCATCTGCTAATGAAGACTGTAAGAAGGCTAAAACCTAGTAAGTACACATTGAGAACAGATTGTCTGATAGATTTATTCAAACTAATTTTGTTTTTCCAGAGCTTTCATCCACGTCACAAGGTCCCCCTCAGGGGATGCAGTTTTCCTAGTTGTCATGGAGATTAGGTAGAGCTTTTGTCAAACTATTTCCCAGGTCAAAAATACACTTTTGCACTCAATTGAGCTAACATAATTTAGTCAAAGATTCAAGTTGTCAATCAAAATGTGTAATTAGTATGAGATACAGTTCCCATATGAGACAGAAGAAATAACATGTCAATTGTATTTGACTTTAGTGATGGAGTGTGCTTTTAAGTCTGGCAAGAATGTGACAATGAAATCAATTTGATGAAAGGAGGAGATAGGGAAAAACACACTTGAAGAGAAATAGAGTTTAACAGTTTCAAGAGAAGGGAGTTGTCTCTAAAGGGAGAAAGAACCACTGGAGGTGAGCTGAGAACTGGAGGATGAAGGTTTAGCACCAGCAGGCGTCACCCCCGCCCTTCCTGCTTCTCACTTGATGAGTGTTTACAGATGACCGTGACAGAGGTAGGTAGGGCGACGCTAGGTGGTGTCTCCCAGCAAGCCAAGCGTAGTCTCCTCACGTAGAACATTAATGGAGATTGTCTGGAGCGGGTCCATTTAGGCAATCAATCACTGTCTGCAGACCTTCCTCGTGGACAGCACAGCTAGCAGTAACATGCAAACAGAGCCAAACTATTCCTCCTACATCACACCTGGGAGTACAGGATCACCATTCCCTCCTGATACTCTGAATTGTAATAACTGTTTGTGATTTGAATGCCATGTGGGTTTTTACAACTGGTAAAGTTAAAACATAGAATATCAGCTTCCACACATTCAGCTGAAGTAGGAGTATACAAACATTACCCACAACATGATGTACCCGTATTCAGTATTTGAGAAATTGCTTAAACATTTTTTAAATGTCTGTGACATTTTATGAAAAGCTTTCATTGCTGTAGTTCTTTATTACTGTTTTGATTTTAAAACCTAATTCACAGTATGAGAGAAATTTCTCAATTTCTCATAGAGCTTTGGTCACTGCAAGGAAGCAACATCACTTACAGTCTCATTACTGAAATGTCACCCCTGTTCCATCACTGTTATTCAGCTGGTTAATAGTAGTATTTGAATTAGAATTTATTTAGTTTATGTTTATGTTTATTTAGATCTCCATCAGCTACTCTATTGCAAGAGTCGCTCTTCCTGGGGTCCTCATTCGTAGTTTTATCAATACTTCAATAACAGAAAACATCAATACCCATTCATAAGATTCATACTTACAATCCATGACACAACCACGAGACACACAACAACCAACACCTACTCAAAGCCTGTCTAATACATAATATAATAATATATATGAGAATTTCATCGCTTGCATGATTGAAAAAAAAAATCACTTAGCAAATCATCCACTATATCACAAATTAAGCGGGATGTATAGCTCTCTACATCCATATCACATCTTCGAGAACAGAAAAAAAATTGTCATATAATGTTGATCATAAATGGTAAAATGGACTTTCATTTATATAGTGCCTTTCTAACGTTACATTACACAGACCGTACAGCCCCCGGTTAACGTTAGTGCCACAGTAAACAGACAGATTGGTAACATTAACTATAAGCAAACTATTTCGCTGGTGCAGCTGGCTTGCTATTACAAATTGCACCTTTTGTTGATCACAAAAAACTTGAATTGGATTCTGAATTTGATGGAGAACCACTGAATTTTTTTTTAAATGTGTCAGATGAGACCTTTAGGTCAGAAGGTAGGAGCAAAAGATTTTGGACCACTTGTAAACAATCCAGGGATGTTCATCATGTCCAATACCATTTCCAATGTTTACTTGCAAATTGCAAAATCATAAACAAATCTTAAGTCTTGTTAAGAGCACTTAGTGTCATTCAGAGCATCCTAACCAGCTTGCAAAATATTATCCGATGGACAAGAGCAAAGGTTGCTGTTGCTCAAGACCAGTTCAAGCCTGTTACGATATGGTGCTATTCTTCGTGTGCATGTGACGTCACGCTTATTTCCCAACTCGGAATTCAGCCATGTTGGATGATATACACAACCAAGACGGCGGCCGTTCACGTGTGAGTTGCTGCAACGCTTCGTAATTTTCTTTGTATTTAAACGTCTAAGATTGAAAGAAAATGCCAACCTTGTGCTCAGTGTATAATTGTGGTAATAACGCTACTCGTGACCCAGAGAAACGGTTCTTTAGGTTTCCTACAATCATCAAAAACAACGATCCACAAAAGAGGGATGAATTGCTGTCTACCGAACACCATAAGCTGTGGTTTAGCAACATAACTCGTGAGGATTTATCAGGAGAAAAAGCGACCACTTTATATCTGGTAAGAGTTCATGCTAAAGCTATGTTTTCAATGTTTACGTTTATGTTAGCGAGGATAACATCGCCGGTCTTCTCACTCACCAACCACGGCTTGAGCGGTGTATCTCGAGCTCTTTGAGAGTGATTTACACGGGCATGGACGAGCACCCTGTTATCTTTCAGTGGTTTGGTAAAAAGTCTACCAACCCAGCCAGAAACAAAGACATTATAAGCATCTAAGCTCTTGTATGCCTTCATTTGTGTGTTGGTTGCCCGCGACGTTTGTAGCACAAGGTAGTTCACAATATCAGAATATTCAATCGGCGGTAATGAATCTAAATCCTCAATATAATCCGACGGCTTTAGCGTGTACGGGTCAAGGACACAAATTTGGACTTTTTCTCAGAATCTTGACTGTGCAGAGGACTCCAGAGAGTCAACATACTTTGAAGAAGTCGGAGTTGTATTGTTGTAGTTGTTTGCTTTAGACGCCATTTTTGATTTGTATATCATCCAACATGGCGTCGCACGCATACGTTACACAGTTTTGTCACGTGATTGCACATGAAGAATAAGGGAAGGATCCAAAAGCAGGACACAGACTTGGAGCAATAGTTGGGAGGTTTATTGAAGGGGTTTCCAAGGAAAGGGGATGGAGGACGGGGAAAGTCCAGCTCGAGGAGGCAAAGGGTAAAATGTGTAGAAGGTAGCAGGCAGGCGGGTGGACAGGAAGCCAGGGATCCTGTAGCACAGGGATTCTCAACAGGGGCCCCCAAAGACACGTGAACGCCCCCCTTTCTAAAATATTGCCCCCCGACGTCCTCTGGGGGGCGCTAGAAGCAATATTTTAGAAAGGGGGGTGTTCATGTGTCTTTGGGGAGCGTTTGTGTGTAAGGCCCACGAGGTAATTCATAAACACACGCAAAAAAATATACTCCAAAAAAATTAATCCAAATCTACTCAGATATAGAATATAACCGGCACCTCAGACTTGTTCCTTTGTGCTCGTTTATCATTGGATCACTTAAGAGTGCATATTGTTTCACATTTCTGAGGCTGCTGTGTTTAACACCGGTTACAGTTTGAATGTCTGACCCGTCTCTGATTGGTTGCAGTCTATGGCACAGATTAAAGTTTGAATCTCAATCTTCTTACCGTTGCATTTGTTTAACACTACTTAATATAATGTCTTTGTTTGCTCCCTGGGTACATGGTGTATCAGAGCAACTGAAGGTGAAAACAACAAAACATTTTTTTAATAATATAATATTTATTATTATTTAGAAATGTTATTATGTAACTTCCGTGACACTTCCCTTTGCCAAAATCTAACAGCTAGTGCAGGTTGTTGTTATGTGTGTGGTTAGCTGCCCAAAAAAGCTACAATTCCTTAAAAGTCTTTTTTGTCTGGTGACAAAAACATATTTATTTAAAAATATTGTCTCCCAAATAATAATCTAAGTGGTGTTTCAAAGCTCCAACAAACTGCTTAAAAAATCTAAGAACATATTTGTAAGAGCCTTAAAAAAAATACAATGTGTGATTTGGCAATAGCTCTAGAATGTAAACACCCTTTTACTCATTTGCAGACATCCACTGCAATTAGTCACTAAATTTATTTAGCCTCTAGTGATGAAAAACTGAAACCCACAGACAGAGCTACTGAAGCTCAGGCCTTCTGGTTCAACCCTACAGATTGAGGTGTGATCAGGGGGTACATTCAAATAAGGTTACAGAGTTTTATGAGTTAAAATTTTAGCCAAAAAAAGACACATCACCGAATCAACAAACTATAGATAATTTATATGAAAAATCCAGGAATTTCAGAATTACTATAGAATTTGGAACATGTTATGTTACAGCCGGAAGGTAGTAATTAAAACCTTGCTTGTCTCAACCAAATCTCCTCTCCTTCCGTCATTATTATCTGAGTGAGAGCATGACACTCTCACGCACTGATACTGATGTTATATAATGAATTTGGAAACGACATGACGTCTTTCATGTATAGCAACTTTGTAGTTGTGCTCAAAATATCTGAAAATGTAGTGGTAATATGGTAATGGACTGCATTTATATAGAGCTTTTCTAGTCTTTGCGACAATTCAAATTGCTTTTACAACTCAAGTCAGCATTCACACATACACTGTTGGTGGAGGCTGCTATACAAATTGCCACCTGCTCATCCGGAGCGATAAACATCCACACACACTCACATACCTGGCTATAGCTATGCCATTGGGAGCAATGGAGTTTAATATCTTGCCCATAGGACACTTTGACATGTTGACCGGGGATTGAACCATGTAACCAATAATGATACAGCCTCACAGGGCCTTTAGTGTGGGTTTTTATGTTCATTTAAAGGGATATTGAGACCATGTTTTGGGAAGTTACTGGATTGACAGTTGTCTCAGCCATCGTTACGATTATGATTGCTACTTGCTCTCTCAGCTCTACTCAGACCTCCTCACCTTAACCAAAAATGGGATGTTCTTCCTTCCAATGTAAGCAGGCAAACCCAGACTTTTTAATCTGTGACTACAGAACAGATGGAAAAGAAAAAGCAACAGGGTATGAGTAGTTTATTTTCTGATTTGATAGGGAGGCTTTTAGGGGGAAACATCTGAAATAAACATTTTTACAACAATATTGCTTATTAATGCTGATAAATGTCTTCTTCACAGATACATTTTGTATCAAGTAAATAACAGTGACATCCTGACAGTACAGCACAGTCTTATGAAATCATGGAATAAAAATGAATGTAACGTCACTCTTCTTAAGTGTTGCAAAATTCAAGCTTTAAAAACATCCACCTGTACCCTCAGAGACAAAGTGGAATGGGACCAAATGCAGGATTGGACTCTTTTGTAGTTCCGTATTGTACAGTGTGGTAAAGTCACAAACCACTGCATTATGTCCACTCATCATCATCTGATCAGAACTTAAAAATCCCACCCTTCAAACATTTTCTCAGAACCTAAAGTCAAGAAAAGTTGAATGATGTAATCGCTAGGTTTTCGAATTATACACATTATTTTTCTCCCCAGACTCCAGCTCATATCCAGTTGGTTCCTGTTAGCTCCAGTTTCTTCTGGCAGTTGAGTGAGTGCAGCAAGTGAATCAGCATGTGTGGATTGATAATAGTCACACACAACACGTTTTAGGGATGCATTGCTTTAGTTTGTGCTTATCTTATTCTTATCTTTAATGAAGAAGCAATACTTATGTGTAGGAATAATACATGTGAAAGGGAGTAGTGCTTTAATTTCTGAAGCAGGGAGAACTTTAGCTGCACATGCTTTATGAAATGCGCACAAGGGTTAACATACTTGTATAGTGCCATACTGTGTGATACACATATATTTGTATGCTGACACACACAATAACCAATGTGGGTGACAAAATAAAGAGGATTTGATTAATTTAATTTTGATTATTCAAAACACCCAAACAAAATGGATGAATACGAGGATAAGAAATGTACTGCAGTTGTAGCAATGGCTGAGTCAGTAGGTTCATGTGGTCCTACTGGCAGTGGCAAGCATCATTTCTGCTTTTCCAAAGCAATGTAAGTGGGAGCCAGGCACTCCCTATAAAGGCATTGTGGGATGGTTTTTAGATGAGCAAGGTCCTCTGGACAGAATGTTGGGCGAGTCTTCTGGGTAAACAGTGTCACAAGTCAGGGATCAGGTGTTGTGTTCCACAGAGAGGGAGCACCCAGAGGCAACTAAGGAAGCCTGACAGTAGGCACTCATGGTGGGCGGACCGAGGGTCAGTGATGCAAGAGGGTCGACGCACTACTGCAGCGAACAAGAGAGCAAGGAGTAGAGTGAATGTGAAACATAGGTATCCAGTGGTTTTACATAGACCATAATGCCTAGCAGCCACCAGTCGAGTAGCATGTAACATAGGAATAGCATATGTTGGTACAAATGTAAACAAATGTTACATTAATAATTGAAAACACATCTTCTATGGTTTTTAAACATTATCATATGTAGGAAAATATGTATGTTCCGTTGAAGTAATTATCTTACAGGTTGCAATACTCTATTATTAGGCTTATTAGGGTTAATCCACAATTTATTAGGGTTAGACTGAAGCACTCTTTTGTGCACCAGTCAATCCCAAAATTCAATATGGGGCTCAATACCAAATCAAATGTACTTTAAAGAGTCTTGAATACGTTGTCTTTGGTGATTGGAGTGTTATGTTAAATGTAACCATCATCCTCATCATCATTATCATTTTTCAGTTTAACAGACTGAACAGTCTGAAAGAGCTGATACACAGGGGTCGTGAGTTGCTGCTCAATCAAGTTTAACCATCTCTTTAATGACAGTCACACATCAGGGGCAATGCCCATGGAAGTAGTGCTCCATAAAAATGCTAGTTGATAATACATATCACAAAGGTTCAGAGGAAAAGAAGTGCAGTGGAGTGGAGCAACATTCTCTTAAATAAACTTCAGAAAAAGGTTGTCTTTCTCACAGAATTTACAGCCGACAAACAAAAGTTATATGAATTCATCCAAGAGACAATGAATGACTGAACTAAATGTCAATAGTTGTTGAGGTATTTCAATCAAAACCACAATTATGAACATGAGGTTCACAATTGTGGTTTTGATTGAAATACCTGGCTCTATAGGAGTCAGTGAGACTCCTCTTTTAGGGACCATCTGTACAAATTTTCACCATTGATTTTACAATAGCATGATATATTTCCCTGCCACTAAGTCTGCTGTGCGACTGTGATGTTGCTTTTACCTGTAAAAGGAGCTGAGGATGCTCAAACCCTCAGCTGTGGGGAGGGTACGAGGAACGGCACTGTGGCAGAAGGCTACTGACGATCTGTAAGAGACTGACACTGTTAGATAGACACAGCACTGATATACACTGTAAATATTTTAGATATAATCATGGAAGATAATAAAAGCTTCCCGAAAGGGGAAAAAAATCAAGGACTTAACACTTACCCACACATCAGTAAGGTTAAGGTTGAGTTGGATTTAGCATTTTAGAGTTTTGCTCTGTTGAAGGGCTATATTGGTATTGGTACTGTATGAACTTGAACTTAAAAATAAAAATGATGGAAATAAATATTCCTAGTTTAGAATAATGGAGGGGAATAATGATCAACCACCCACTCACAAAACACAACACACAAAGTACTAATTTATAGATATTTACAGTATATAGTAACATAACACTGTACAGTTAAAGCTTCAAAATACTTGATATGTACACGTGCATATAAAGTTGTCAGAAAGCAAACAGGCATCGGACACATTTTAGTGATATGACATTTAACAGTCTGCATGTTTTGAACGGCTTTAGCTCAGCGGAGCTGCTTACAGTATGCTAACTCTCATCATGACCAAGGAAAGTTTCATTAGAATAAAATAAAGCTGTGATTAGATATTGTAGTGTAATATGGTCGGTATTGCAAGGTGATACCGTGACAGGAGATAGGAGTTTTAGCTAGACAGACATTTCTCTTAAAATTATTTTATTTTAAATTAATGGGGTGGAGCCACAAAGCCACTTTGGCTCTGCATGATTAGACTGAAGACCAAGGAAGACACAAGGCAAAAGGGAAGAAACTACAGTATATACAATGTAAACCCTGTAGAAAAACTAAAATTAGTTTATTTTCCTTAGGTAGGTTGGGCTCCACATCGTTAGTCCATTAATTACCAATTCCAATCCAAAAATAGCGGCCAACTGATTCCAATCAAAGCTAAAGTTTAAAATAAATGATTATTTAACACATGTATTTTTAAAAAGTATAATGCTTTTCTATAGACAATATAGTGTGTTATACATTCTGTACTGCTGTGTTATAATGTGGTTATTGTTTTTGTTATATACAGCACAATGTAGGTGGCCACAAATCCACCTACATTGTAACAAATAAGACATATTTGCACTCCATTGATGCAAAACCTGGCAATATATGGCACTTTTGAGCAAGGACAGCTTCAGTTTCTTCCATTGACAGACCAACCTTGAGAGTACCCAAATACATAAGAAAGTGTGAAAACATTTGATTCGCTGGTGGCTACTATAAAGTTGCCGTGAAAAGATTTCTTGGTTATTTTAGTTAGTATTGCTCCCTATAAAAGTTTAGCCGAGCTATTGAGTGACAGAATGAGTAGGATTTTCCTAAAAAAACGTAGCGACCAGGAGATAGATCATAAACATGAATTTAAGAGGAAGCTACGAAAATGGAGGACACAGCACAGAAAAAACGCAAATATAGCGAGACAAAACAAGCTCTAAAACGAGAGTAAATCTGGGGTTGGCCTTTATCCGCTGGTAAGCTCCATAACACATCTTGACCCGGGGCCAACTTTGAATGTTGTGTTTACAAATCCTACTCATATTGTCTTTAATTGTCATGGTGACGAGCATATGGAATATACCATATGTTTTAGTCAAACCCCTTTTTTCATCAGCTATTCAACTGGTTATGCGCGATTGGGTAGATTGGGTTCCAATCATTTAAATGATTTCTCTCTGAAGACTAGCTCCGTTGCTTTATGAAATGTCTGTATGGGAAAACTCCTTCCATTTGACTGAAATAAAGTTAGTGTCAAATAAGCTCAAAGTAAAAATAGAACCATTTTGGGAAAACAATCATAAAAAACTGTGAAATTAATACTGTCACCATACAAACTATGTAAATATAAGATTGAACAAATACATTTAACACTACAATATTTCTCTCCAACCCTACTTTATGTTTATTTGACCTACATTTATATAGCCGTATCATTCACTCCAGAGATGGCTGCCAAAATTAGTTGACCTATCAAACTGCAGTCAAGGACGGCAATGCTATTACCTTTAACATGTGACTGGTCTGTTGCATGAACATTTGTCGTTTGGTTCCCATCTGAGAGAAAGTCCATAAAGATTATTATGAATAAAACTGCACAACTGGTATTCCAGTAGCTGTACCATGGGGCAGATAACAACATTTGACAGACTTCAGGTTGTCTCTCATTGGATACATTTTTACTTGATCAAATTTTTGCATAAATTGGTATGTTAGCGGAGAACAGGGAAATGTGTGTGTCACTGTGTTTGCATTAGTTGTTTCTGTTTAGACAAGGCAAGGGTATCACAGAGAGGAGATCACACTGGTTTCCTTCTTTTACTTCCACCAAAATACAGGTTACACCCAAACAAGATGCTAATATTCCTTCTATTTGAGTCCACTTTTGAATCACCTCAACTTTGTCTCAACTTATAAAATCTTGGATGTCCATTTGAGATGTAAATTGCTGACACAATGACCACCAAATCGCATGGCTGAGGGTGCGTTATTAGTGGTTGTTAGGGGAACATACTGGTGATTCAGCCCATTTTTAAAACTCATTAACATTACTGCTGACAATTTCCCAAATCTCACAGTGGTGTTTTACATTAGTGAATGTTATTTTTATTTCCCAAGTGGCCATTATTTTTCATTTCAATAGTGTTCAAATCAATAAAATACTTAGCATGACCACACAGTAACAAAAAATGAATGCTGACATAATGCTCTGCATCATTATCTCCTGTAATGGAATATGGTCAGTGACTTGACCATAGCGTACATCATTTGTAACGGGAAGAATGTTAAAAATATGAACACACCACCTTGCACTCTAGTGACCAAAAATTTAGGGTAAAATTACGTTTTTTTCCCAGCTGATAGGTAGCCAAGAATATCTCATAACAGCACATGGATGTTTATTTTTAACATTTTTCCCGTAAAAAATGTATGAGCTACCCAGTGACTGAAAAGCCTTCATGAGACAGATATACATAACAATTATAAATAGTGCAGGTGGTTTTATATCAACACAAGTGAGTTTCAAGTGACTGCATATACATTTTCACACCATGTGAAATAAATAGAAACCAGTAGCTGAGAGGAAGAGAAAACTGAAACCATCTAACTATAAAACAAGGAATCTCTGTCTCTGTCTATGTCTTTTGCATTTCTCGAGAACCGTTCATCCGATCTACCTTACACTTGGCTTGTGTATTGCTGGAGACCCAATGACATGCAATGTCGAATTTGGTGTTATTTGGACACGCGACACGTTTAATATTAATAAACTTTGTATAAACAAGCAAACATCGCTCTTTGCTGCAGAGTGGTGCAGGGCTTCAGGGCTTTACCGACTGAGTCAGACATTTCTTCTGCAGACCACGGCTCATTGACTGCAGTTTACTTTTGTTGCTGTACTGGATATACTTACGTTACATCATGGATGCTGGATCCATGGAACGTAAGAGGAAGGGATATAGTAACATGGATGCTGGATGCACTAACATTACAACTGGACTCTTCTTCACTTCCCTGTAGTCATACGAGCAGATATGCACCTGCAGAAAAGCAGAATCGAAGCACGGCGTATAGCGTCATTTTTTTAATGTCATTATCGCCAGTGGTATAGGATATAGTATGGTATACTTTTTGAGAAAACTTTTTAACTTTTAATAGTAAAACTATTAATGCTGCACAGTACAGGTCATGCAGTCAAATACTTCAAGTGAAGAGTGAAAGAGAGGCATCAGCACAAAGTATTTACTTTTACCTAATGTCTATTCACGGTGCAGATTTCAATTCTAATATAAAACATTTCAGAAAATGTAGTAGTACAATGTTTTCCTCTGGTAGAAGTAGAAGTACACTGTACAAGTGGTATACAGTTGAGTTCTCAAGTGCTTTGGGAGCTTTTTGTAAGTTATTCGGTGGTGCAATGAGTTAGAATATATATATAGAATATAGAATAATTATGATGTTTCATGATGATATGAAACATAATAATTATTGCTGTTTGGAGCCCTTTCAGTTGGTTCCAGGCAGTTGCCTACCTTGCCTAACGAAAAAAGTCGGCCCCTAGTGTGTTTTCCCGCAACTATGTTATGACAGGTGTATTGCTCAGGATCAAAGGAAATGCAGTGTTGAGTGTGAAGTTGTTGGATAAGCGGTTCTCGAGAAGCAATTAGCCCATTGAGAACAGGCATGTTTTGAACAGGCACTGTTCAAGTTATTTGGAAAATGGTCAGCAGTAAAGTTTGTGATCTGTGCTAAATTGTTTAAAAAAGTAAAACAATCCTGTAAGGGAAGTAATGTAAATGTGCTAGAAACTATCTGATTCAAATTGGACATCAAAGTCAGACTTCAAAGAAATGGACCAGCTTCAGTGCAGTAAGCATCAGGAAGGGATGTAAATTACCATCCAATCCAACACTGTGTGTCTAAAACCTTTTGTGGGAACACTTCTGTCACAATGTACTGTAAATAAATTATTGATCAAGCAGTAGCATACAGAAAATGTAAAGAGGACTCCTCGTCAAATGACATTTGCTCATTACAAATCTGATTGCAGACATAGAGCTTTAATGGTTTAAGATAGAAAAAAATAAAGGCAAGATATCGGCCTATCATGGCAAACACAACTTTCAAAGGAGCCAATCAGAAATCTGGAAAATAAAGGTGCCTGTCAAATGAGTTTTTGCCCCATGTTGCATATTAAAAATATGTATGTTATAGGCAAGAGGGTGCATCCATTTACAGTGGTAGACAAGAGTCAATGGTCAACAGACAACTGTCTAAATTACTAGATAAGGAAAGAAAGAAGAAAAGTGACGATTAAAGGTTCCAATAATACAAAGGGGGGAAAAGGAAGGTGTACATTGCAGAAAGGTTGAAGGGGACGTAGGCAACTATTTGCCAAGTCTGTATTCTCAGACCCAAAAACTATCTACTAACAGTTGCAAGTATTATCAGACTTTGATGAGTCATTATCAAACCCCATTGAAAGCAATCCAAGTCAAAACCAAATACACACAAAAGCAGCATTTAAGCCTGAGGTGCAGGTGTGGAAATAAAAATAAAGGAAGCACATTAAAAAGATTTTGGTTTCAGACAGGCATTTGTTATTAGGCTACACTGTGTAGGTGCTGTATAATCAGTTTGGTAAGGCACACACAGACACAGGGAATACGGTATCATGTGTGCTAAACTCATATGTCTCACATATGATGTTAGCCAGCAGTTAAAAGAACAACAAAAATACTAATTTGCTGTCAACTCAGGCCAAACGAGAAGATCAACATCCATTATAAATCCAGTACAGAGGATATATTAATGACTAGCTTGCTAGCTATTAAGAGCAGCAGAATGGGAAAAACCATCAAGGCAGCCTTCTAGGTCTAATTCTCAAAGCCAAAGATATCAGAAAATTCTGACAGCTACTTCATCTCCCACTAGGCATAAAGAACAAAAACAAATGGCTACAAAGACACCATCACTGGCATCTAACATTAATCCAATATTAACTCTAATTCTGCTAATTAAAACAAGTTATAAATTGCTTGGATACACCGGATACACAAACCTCAGAACTGTCTCTGCACTGGACACCCAGATGAAATTGATATCAATCTTCTCGTGTGACTCTGGGTAAGATGTGAAACATCATAAAGCATATTTCATAATTACTTTAACGTGTCTAAAAATGAACTCTAACATTCAATCTTTTTTGGGAGATCTGTTCTCTCAGTCAAAACATATCTAACCTATATAAACATATTATGATGTTAATAGTGATTATGGTTTGGTTGTTGACTCATTATAGATTGAATGAGGTGTGTCACGTTCCCTGAGTTTGGTGCAGTGCCATGAACAAGACTTAATCCTGAATACATTCATTTACTGGCTGAACCTCTGCAGATGGCCTCAGAGGCAAAAGAGGGTGCTACATTGTGAGTTTACGAGTATAACTCGGAAGTCAGCCATGATGGAGAGTCAGAATAGTCTTAAATCACTTGTTCTTCTTGTCAGTGTGTGGATATAAAGACACTAAGTCATGTTATCATGTGGTAGTACTTTCTTAAATCACATGTATGTTGAGCAAATTCCCTAATATGGTTACTCACAAAATTGCATTTTATCAGTATAATCCTTAGTAAGCTAAAACTAACAATGAAAGACAGCAGTCTGGTTTTGGGTCCAGAAATGAGCGAACAATAAGAATTAGACCAACTTCTTATTAACCTGGTCAAGGTGGCACAGGGTCAAAAGATGCAATTTACAAATTATTGTTATCAACTCGCCGTCAAAAAGTGTATATTTCAAATCCTAACCAGTGTAGCTGGTGGGGATTTGCATCATGATCTAAGGCAAGTCAGCTATAACTTGTTGGTGACATGTAGAAGACATTTGACATTTCCTCCTAATTGTCAGGTTTTGGTAATAGTTACTTTTGCAGTGCTTTTTAATTTTTCATATACTTAAAGCAGGTTCGAATAGTAAATAAGGAGAAGGAAACACCAGACTATTGAGACACATACCATAGCTAACTCCAAGTCATATTGCTTCCTTGCACAATGACTAGACTATGATATTCAGCTGATCCTACACTGGTCATATGCCATGTTTGAGTGCTCTCCTTCCTCCTTCTCATAAGTTCTGCCATGACCTTCCATACAGCCTGCACCTCTATCAGTTTATTTTTCATATGGAAGGGGGAGGAAGTCTACAGTTTAAGAGCATCCAAACGTGAACATGCATAGCTGAGTACATCACTATAAAAGAACAAACCACTGGGTGGTGCTAGAGATGGACAACAATTGCTAGAGGTTGAGCTGATGAAGGCAACAACCCTGGATAAGACATAAAAAATACTCATTGAGGTGTGTATTTGGATAGCGATGTCCACCATGACATACAATGTACTGTGCGTACCAATGACTAGTCCATCACTCCTTGTTTAAAAACTGTGTGTGTGTGTGTGTGTGTGTGTGTGTGTGTGTGTGTGTGTGTGTGTGTGTGTGTGTGTGTGTGTGTGTGTGTGTGTGTGTGTGTGTGTGAGAGAGAGAGAGAGATTATAGAGTGAGATCAAAGCTGAAACACTAGGAGTCAGTATGCTTCAAACAAAGTTTTTGTTGAAAGGCCTAACAGCCTTCAATTACCAACCCCTCACAATCCAATATTGGCTCTCGGGGGCTGCGTCCAACAATTCTCCTAACTTTCCGAAAAAACGACAACTCAACAAGCCTGCCGATTTAGCCGCAGCAATTGGCCAGGTGTGCATAGGTGTAAACAATTGCAGGCTTTCTTTTTTATTTGTCACACAGGTACTACTTCCACACATACCACAAATGCCTTTGATCATCATGTCCCCCCTCTCGAGGACATCAGAACTTTGATTTTGGCCATCTGAAACTGGTATAACCACTTTTTGCAATCTAATTTGTTTCAATCATACTGAACCCCTGGGCATTCAAGGAAAACGCTTGCACTGAAAGAAATGTGGTTTGCAGTGTATGTGTATACAGACTCACTACAGAGTGGATATTATATTGAATACAGAGGACGGTATTTAATGTGTCATGGCCCTTATTCGAACCTATGAAAGTGTCCACCAAATGTCCAGTCAATGTCTGAATGTCTCTGTGTTTGAATCACTTCATGCATGTGTCACTTCAACCTGAAGAATCTAAATGCTAAAAACTCTCATTAAAAAAGTCTCTATTAACGTCCTCCTGTGGACCAATCAGCAGTCTCAGAATAGAAGGAAGGTGTGGCCGCTTGTGCTCCTTATGTCAAATCCCTGAGCAAAGTCACTGAACATTCAGAACCCATTGGCCAAAGCATAGGCACAGAAAAAATGGAACTGGGAAACAGGAAACCACTTTGTCCTCCTCTCTGTGAGTGCCCACTTTCTCAGGTGACAAAAAGAGAATGATGATGGGAGTTGCAGTTTTAATGTCAATAAGGAGTCTGGTGGAAAAGCCTTTAAAAGGCTTATAGTAAGGGGTTTATTAAGGGGTCAGTGCCGGGGCCGGTAAGAACTGTAGTGTCTGGGGTAGAGGGGCGTGTAACTGGTGGAGTGGCTATAGGAGGTTGAGGGGCCAGAGTTGAGGTAGGAGCTAGAGGGGGTGAAAGCAGGAGAGGAGCTGTGGTAGGCAGAGGAATAGCTGTGGGAGGAAGAAGGGGACTGGGAGGAGGAGTAAGGGGAGGGTGATGAGGGACTATAGAGGACAGAAGAGCGCGACAGGCTAGACATGGGCCGAGTTCGGGGTGAGGGGCTCCATGTGGAGCGCCTGAGCCCCAGAATAGGCGATCGGTAGGGAGAGGAGGGGGCAGATCCTGGTTGGGTGGGCCTGGTGGTTGTGGTAGATGGGGGAGAGGTAAAAGAGTCTGGGGTGTAGTGTCTGGAGAGGCCCGAGCTACGGGACTGATTGGGGGTGATGTTGACACTGAAACTGTGGGAATCAACCACAAACGTCCGCACCCCCAGGGTCCACTTGGAGTGAGCCAGCTTCAGAGAGGTTGAGGGCGGGATCCACACCGAGGGAGAGGAGGAGGCCTCCAGACATTGGGGGCTCTCTGGCGCCAGAGAGCCAGCCAATGAGGCAACCGCTGGTGATGACGGACTGCAATGGGGTATGTGTGACGTAGGGGAGGTAAGAGCTGAGGCCAGAGCTGCACTGACCACAGATGGACTAAGGGGCACAGTGGGATCATCAGGAAGAATTGACGTAGAACTAAGAAGGCCAGAAAGGGGAATGCTGACTGGGGCCAAAGCCGAAGTGGAGCCCTGGGCTAGGTTGGAGGCCGAAGCCAAGGCTGGGGGACTTACTTTGGGGGTGCTCGTCTTTATGCGGTGCAGCCTGCCCCCCCGGGTGCGGTGGGTCTGCTCTTGATCGAAAGCCAAATCCTCCAGGCGCTGGGTGAGGGCCAGTTTCTGCTGGATGGCCATCCGCAGGAGGGAGTTCAAAGTCTTCTTCTCATCTTCGGCCGCAGCCAGCTGCCTCTGCATGTCATCCAGCTGAGTAACATACTCGTCACACCTGAAGAGAGCAGGGTTTAGCAGGTTGAAAATGGTTAAGAAGAAGCAGATAGGCATGTGGAAATGACCGCAAACAAGGTGAAAGAAGAGGCCATAAAGTGGGAAATACACTTTACACACAGTACATAGTGCCGGTAGGCGGATTTTGATACCTTCATATAGTCAGCGTATCTATCTGTCTTTGTGTTAAGCTAAGCTAGCCAGTGGTTGGCTGTAGCTTCATAGTTACCATGCAGACAAAAACTCTTAGTTTAATAATCTTATTTCCCAAAATGTGAGCCTATTCTTTTAAGATTAGAAAGTTTGATAATTGTTGGATTGAGATAAAAATGTAGCTCACCCACATTGGTACACTGAGAAATGAAAGAGCAGTCTTGATAGTGCAACTAAAGTGGCATTAATTCTTTTTTTGGCCGCTTAAAAGTAAAGTTAATGGGGAACTCTGTGGCTTCATCACTGTAAGCAACATGTTTCCCATTGCACATAGTCATCTGAGTCATTTTTAATCTAAATCAAATATTTAGTCGCTTCTGGTTCATCTCTGACCTGGTGGCAAACATGGCCCGCAGAGATGAGAAAGTGGCGGCATCCTCCTTCAGGGCCTTCAGCTCGTTCCTCAGCCTCATCATGGTGTCAGTCACCATGGACTTCTCCGCCTCATACTTACTCTTCAGGTTGGTCAGAGCCCCTTCCGCCGTCTGAGTTAACACACACAGATCATAAATTCTCGTGTTATAATTTCACTTAACTAACCTCAGTTTCTATTTCTCACTATCACATTTAACAATATGAAGACTACAGTGTGTAAGTCCACTGCTATATAGAACATAAATCTCACTTCTCTTAAATGTGCCACACCCAAATAGCAATGTATAGTGCAGTTGGTGCTTACAACTCTTCAAGTGAGTCTTTAGTACTCTGCACAGGAAATGAATCCTGTACAGGCTGAATCATTGTGGTAGTGCAATTGTCATTACAGTTTGCACTCTGTGTATATCCAAATCGGTACGGGAGTTCTGTTTTGTCCAATGACAGAGATCAGACTCAGTATATAATGTTAGCTGTATGTGCTGCATTGTATCACTGATGCACACATTCCTTGGGGAGAAGTCATATAAACAAGCAGTATAAACTAATAGAAGTAGGGGGAAGGGTTTGGGACAGCCACATTCTCAATCAACCGTATTGGTTGATGTGTCTCAGGGAAGGGTAGGCCAGTAAACGGACTATAAACTGCTGTACACATTTCCTAAAGGCATTGTTAAACACAGTAGTGGTGGCTGTTTTAGTATTATGAGTATTTCTTTAATTGCATATGTATCTGAAAAATGGATGAGGCTATCAACTGTATATGGATGGCATGATATATTTTTTTAACTGATAAAAACATATCTGGGATTTGTCTTTTTTGAATAAAGCAAATGTGCAAATCCCTGGTTTAGGCAGTAGATACATAGGAACAATATCCTATGACTTCATTGCAATGTTTTACTAATACATCCTTCATTTAGCAAGAATCTGTTTAGGAAGGAATCTAGGTCATGTTGACCAAAACATCATAATCAAGTCAACTGCAAGTAAAGACCATGCATGCATTTTCTCATGGGAGACGCTGATGTAACTCACAACCAATCAACCACCATATCATGTGTTTTTAACTCTTAGTCTGACAAGACTTCAGTGAATAAAATGTGTTAACATCGTTTGTCTATAGCTGGGTAATAACAATAACATTTTACAATTCATATTGTGGCAGAACTATATATATATTAAGTATATTTTTGCAATATTGCTGGATAATATTTAATGGCTGGGAAGTGTATCCGCACACAAGAGAAAATGTCCTTGTGTCATTCGAAGAAATTACCGTAGCTAATTTATAATAATAATAATAATAATAATAATAATAATAATAATAATAATAATAATAATAAATGTAATTTATATAGCGCTTTTCAAGACCTCAAAGCCGCTTTATAATAGTAGGGGAGGTGGGGGGAGGGGTTAGGACGAGGGAAGAAATGGAAGAAAGGGAAAAAGATAATAATAATAATAATAATAATAATAATAATAATAATAATAATAATAATAATAATAATAATAATAATAATAATACGGTTAACAGGGGCCTAGTTGAGAAGAGGTGCGTCTTGAGGCAGGACTGAAATATGGAGAGACTGAGAGTCACGGATGTCTTGGGGGAGGGAGTTAATTTATATTATACTTGTGCAGATTTTTAGGTTTACATTATTGCATTTCATGTCATATTCTGTTCGTAGGTGTGTGTACCTACCAGCAGTCACAAGAATTTGGTGCTACATTCATGACAGTTCATACAGGTTGTCTTTGGTCACTGAAGCTCTGACTATTGGACCAACAGTCATACCCTGGATTGTCACATCATTCACATTACATAGTATCATTATTACACTTGTCATTATTGTTCAGCTACACATCACATGTCTCACCTGTTTGTTAGCCCTGAGTACCAGTCTGAGTGTGGCTATCTGCTCTCTCTTGGTGCTTAGCAGTGACTTGAGCTTCAGGATCTCCTCCAAGCAGCTCTCCTTGTCCTTGTCCAGCAGAGGGGCCAGTTCCCTGGCTGCAGCTCTCTGTCTGGACAGCTGCAGAGACTTGTCTACTGCCCGCTGAAGGTGCTTTACCTAGGGGAGGAGAGTAGATAGGAGATGAGGACAAGAGGAGATATGAGAATACAAGGAAGAAAAGTTTAAAAGGGAGAGAAAAAAGAAAGAAGAAAAGAGAAAGGGATTTCCACTGACACGGCATGTGAACACTGTTCTACCTGCTCTCTGATGATGGCGTTGAGGTTGTAGATATTCATGGGCTCCCTGCGCAGCTCACCAGCTGGCTCCAGGGCAGGCGATGAAGATGAGGACGATGATGAAGAGGCACTGATGCTAGGTGAGCGGGTCGGAGGTGTGCAAGGCGGCAGGCTCTGCTCAGATGGCACCTGGAGGCCCTCCTTTTCCCCCTCCTTCTCCTCTCTCCCCCCCTCCCCAGACAAAGGCTGCTTGGATGGAGACTGCGATGGGCTCCGCGACTCCCCAGGAGTCAAGTTTGTCGAAGCGACAGCGGCCAGCCGCCTGGCCAGGCGTGGTGTGAGGAGAACTTTGCTGTTGTCTGAAGACATGGCTTTAAGACTGGCACTGAGGCTCCGGAGCCCTCTGCCTTGTCTAAAAGAAAAACAGAGAGAATTAGGTTTTTTAGCCTGTTAAACCTTTATGTTGGTTTAAGTTTAGCTACAACAGGAGGTCCTAAATGCAGCTTTTGTAGAAGTGTTTGCAAAAACGTTCATGTGGAAAAAGTTCAGGACGCTAAAGACTTTACAGACGACTCAAAAGAGGGTAGGAGAGGATTTGCTCTGGCAGAGGATAACTGCAAACTCTAAATGAGGGTGTAGTTGGGAAACATTTCCACTTTGAGAAAGGAAGTCCTGAGTCCAAGCGACACACCCTTCATAGAGAATACTTGCCAATCTCTCTGAATTTAGATCTCATGGGTGCATTCATTTTTCAAGTGGCCCTCCCTCTAATGCATGGTCCACAAGTTGGGCCTCAATCACTGTAACTTTAAGAAATCTTGATCCACCCTTTGATGCTGCATGTGTTCTGCTAATAAAATAACAGTCAAACCTGTAGTAGTCCAGCATGACGCGGTTGGGCGTCTCATTGTTGCACAGACAGACGTGGTGGTAGAGCTGGGCAAGCTCCTCGCTCAGCATCACCAACTCATCCTGGGCTGCGTTCAACGCACCCTGACTCTCATAGGCTGCTGACTGAGCTGTCTGCAACTCCAACTCTAGGCTAGAAATCTGAGAAAAGAGGAAAGGAAATCCTATACCTCTGTAACTATCTGTCATTCAATTCAAACAGACGCAGTCAGTATGGCATGGTTACCTTCTCACGTCGCTCCCGGCAGCTTTTCTCTAATGAGGCGACCTGCCTCTCCAGCTTCTGGAGCTGAATGCTTCGCCTTGGCTTCTCCTCCGCTGCTCCCTCTACACACTGAGCCAATCTGTCACGGAGAGCTTTCACCTCTGCCTTGAGCTCCACCACCTCTGTCACAGCCACACGGTACTTGCACTGCAGGATCTCCAGACCTGGCGTCTGATATGAAAATACCTGACTTTTGTTCAGTGTCAAACTCCTATCCTCCTCAGATACTCCTTCCTCTTCAGTCTCCTCCTCATCTCTGTCCAGCTCCATCAGGGCCTCAGGGTCAAGCTCATATGTGGCACTAGTATGGGCTTCCTGGTTAAGGTCGGCCTTTCGATGCAGGCGGTGGAGGACAGTGACTTTCTGACTAAGGCGGAAGGCCTTCTCATGCTGCTCGTTCAGTGCCCCCTGGGTGTGTTGAAGCTGACTCTCAGACTCTTGCAGACGGGTCATCAGTGATACTTTCTCACATTCAACCTGAAGAGAGCAGCAGCAAGATTAGGGAAAACACAGCATATGGTATGATCTCAGAAGTTGCCAAACCTTTTTTACAGGCTCATGCCTATTTAACACATCAAATTTAGAGTTAGGCAAAGGCAAGGTTCGATAACAGGATGTTTGCATTGACTTCCCCACTTACTGTCAATGAGAAATCTGGTGCTGGGACTGGGTCTGTATCAAATATCTGCTAATGTGAGCAGTTCATAGGAGGAGGAAAAGAGAAGACCTTTGAAGTGGCAACCACAAAGATGATAAAGCCTTCAGCTTTTTTGTACAGCTTACGTCAAAGTCAGTTTTGGTTCAATATAGCCAAAGCTGTTGAGGCTAACAACCCCTTAAAATATGTCATCACTACCAGCAAAGATACATTATCTTATGTTCGTTAAGAGACGAATGTGCCAGAATGGGAAAGATAAGGAAAATATCTTTATTTAAAGATCAGGGTTTGGTTTTTTTTGTGCAATGTTTTGATGAGTGGGTCCCCGATTTCATTTGTATATTGTGAACTACAAGTTCTTGCACAGAAACCATGATGACACAATACGACATACCTGATCAACTGTTACTGTAGCGACAGTAACGCATGAAGAAAAAACGGAAAAAAACAGGGTGGTATAAATGGAGACAAAGTGGGTTTCAAATGAGGTAAAGATAATTGTGTCTGTATTTAAGAAAACTCCACAGGGTACCTTTAATATTGTCTGCAAAATGCAATAATGTAGAGCATAGGTCTTCAACAGGGGGTCCGCGGAGTTACCGCAGGGGGGTCGCACAATTGTTTGTAGATAAAGCAAATATTTGTTTATACGGTTTTTTTTGCACATTCACATCCCCCACCCCTTAAAAATCTTGTGTAGTGTGCATTATTATTTTCATACATTAGGAGTAGTTGTAGTACTACAAGTATGGTTGCAATTTATCTGAATCCATCATTTGAGCTCCTTCCAACATTTACATACATACACAGACTTTAGTGTCAAGAAATGCAGCTTCATCACTCATTTGAGCACCTCCACAACCAGACCTAAACTGGAACACACTCAACCATAAAAACTGCATAATAACACACGAAGATATATAGTACTACACATTTTCTTATTAAAGTAAATATTTAAAGTTCCATCAGTTTGAAAGAAACAATGTCGTAGCACAAAAGTGGATTCATTAACATTTTAAAAGAGCAGCTTAGACAGCAGCAGAAACAACGATGAAACCCACCCATCTTCTGGGGAGTGGCCGATAGTGTAGTGTGTCAGCTGAGATATATAATTAAGCTCTTCCTGCAGCTCAGCCTATCAGCAAAGCAGCAGGGAGCAGGAATGGATGGGATTACACCTACAGGAACTGAAGCAGATGCACACATGTATGGATGAATGTATACACACAATATACAGCTTCATCGTGATCTGAGCATGGTCTTAATTGGTTAGTAATTGGTTGTAGGCTTTAAGAAATGCCCTGAGAGTTTGGGAACAAATGAGAGAAAGACGAATGAATGTGTGACTGTGTGTGAGAGAATGAGACACACACTCACAGAAGGTGTGATGGAATGTTGGAACACTGCATGCCTGACATTACAGGAACAGTTCAACATTTTAGGAAATAAGCTAATTATCATTCTTGGCCCCTTGTCGACAAATATCTAACTGGCAGTTAGAAACCTGGGGGGATGCTTAGACAGTGATCTCTCATTTGACAAACAAGTCATAAGAGTCATTCAAACATGCTTCCTCCAACTGAGGAGCATCTCTAAAATCAGCTTTTTCCACTGTTGAAAAGTCAGTTAGAGTTTTTGAATTTTAGATTGCTGGCTGTTCCCAATTCCCTGCTTAAGACTAAAGGTGACCAGGCTTGTGCAGTGAGGGCTCCTTAGCTCTGTAATTTGCAGATCTGAGACTCGCAGAATCAGTGGCATCTTTTAAATCACTCCTTAAAATGTAGTACTCAGTAATTGGTACATCATCAGTATGTTGTTTGTTCCACTCTTTCGTACTGTGCTCGTGCTCTTATTTTCAAAAAGTTCCTAATGCTGATTTTCTTCAAGAAAATAATATGTACATGGTTGATCAGAGAGCAGACTCACCGTCATCAGCTGCTGCTTGAGCTTCTGGATCTCTGTCAGGTTCATCTCGTTGAAGAGGTCTGATGTCACCGCACCCTCAGCTTTCCGACCCGGGCCTCGGCACTCTCCATTAGCTCTGGGCACCAACCCTGCACCTGTCCCTGCACCCTGGAGGTGGCCATTACACCTGACAGATCAGAGTACCACTTCTTTAAAGATTCACTTTGCTTCCCACATGACAAATATAGACAATTAGAGATATTTATAACCAGCACAATAAAGTCCAAGAGTGCAGGTCAATACTTAATACAAGTAGGCCACCTTTTTACAAAATGTTCAGAGATATTAATGTCAACAAATCTGTAGAGTCAAACCAACACTGAATGTGTCTACAAACAAGTATTGTGTGTGTATCAAGGCCTGGTATATCTTATTCCTCTGTGACATAAAGCTCCATTGTTGTTCAAAAACTATTTTAAAAAACTGATCGTTGAACCACACTTTTGCACTGGGGGACATGTTCGTTGTTCATTCCATGAACAAACACACTGTAGTTTATTTTTACTTAATTCCACATACACCGCTGCAACAAATACTCACACCAGAGCACCAAATGTGGATTAATACGCAGCTGAAAGTAGTCCCCAATAAATACATTATTTCTTCCTATTTGAATAACGTTTGATAAAAACTACAGTGGTCAGCTGTTTCAAGAAATAACTGGGGGATCATTTCATTTTTTTTTTTATGAAATTATATATTCGTGAGATGTAATTTAAGATATACATCTTAAGTAGGAATTAATAGTCTTGGAGCTAATAACCACATACATGTTTGTTAAAGTTAGCAAAAATACAGAATATTGCTAGCCTTATCCTTTTATGTTAGTGAAACATGCGTTAACTGGTTCAATATTTCATTAAAACCACCATCTTTCCTTAAATTTAACGGTGTTTTACAAACACTGTTAAGCAGGTGGATATACAAGATACAAAACCTGATTACTGGTGACGAAGTAGTTAGCATTTTATGCCCAACCATCCAACAAGCTCATCTTCCTATGACAATTTTGGAAAAATGTTGTCAGTGTATATTATCCATGCACCAATAGCTTTTCCTCCGTAATATATTTGGCAAAGCAAATATGTAGGATACAATGAATTTATAAGACAGGGTTTACTTTTTGCAAGTTACACTCTAGTGATCACTGACAATCTAAATATAAAAATTTCTTTCCACATAAGTTTCATATGTGCAATATCCACCTTGTTGGCTCTTCTGCGTTTGGGGAGAGCAGAGTTGTTGGGGTGGCGGTGCCACTGGGTGGGGCAGAGGTGAATGTCAGGTGGGCACTGCCGGTGTAGGCCACATCACACATGCTGAGGTGGTGGACCAGCTCCTTGCGCAGGTGGTTCTTCTGCTCACGTTCGCTCTTCAGAGACTCCAGCGACTCCTCCAGCTGGGCGTCTGAGATGTCCTTCAAACGCAGCGCGTCCTGTAACTGGCTGTTGAGGAGCTCTGTCTCCTCCTCCAGGACCTTGATCTCATGCTTTAGGCCTTCATACTCCACCTAAACCAGGGGTGGAGCAACAGAAATATTAATGGGATGAAATCAAGAGATAGGCTAGCCAATGTACTGTACCACTATGTGGGTAGTAGTGAATCCAGAAGTTGTGTTCACATCCACATAAATAGGCAAAATGTATTTTCTTCCTCATATAACATTTTCAAAGCAGATTTTTTTAATACTTTAAACTGGGCATAGTTGCAAACTTGCAGTCTTCTTTTTCTTTCACTTTGATGGTCCTACAGTGCGTTTCTTTACACATTGCAACAGCAAACTGTCGCTCAGCAGAATAGATTTAAAACCAACAGAACAGCCACCCATTCATAAAGACATTGCTCCAAAGAGCAGAGACTGTAAAGATGTTTCTTAACTCTCCTGTTACCATTCCATTTACTAACAACTGTTATCCTTGGAGTTAATTTGACCCCAGCAATTTAAACCTTTAGAAAATGATTGTAATTACAATTATTACCCAACTCACCCAGGCGTAATGTGAAAACATTATCACATGTAATTTTATTCTGGGACTTTCACTCCTTCAGCCATGTCTGGTATCACCCTCATGCCCTGATTCTCTTCAGGTGCTCCCCCAGGGTGTTTCCCAGTGTGCAACTGCATATTCCATGCATAGCTGGACTGTACATCACATGATGTCCATATTTTGATATTTGTCCGGTTTGTTTGGTATGTATTGTCTGAAGGGACATTGGCCATGAAATACCACCATTCCAAAACCTTTGTTTAGAGGTCATTTTCAATTGAGAGAGGGCATAAAGAGAGAGCACACAGAGCACCTGTCCAACATCCCTGAAAATAGCCCTCCGCTCGTACTTCTCGGTGACTTCAACATCCAGTCAGAGAAGTCAACAGACTTAATATCTCTCCTATCTTCTTTTGCTCTCTCCCTGTCTCCGTCCCCTCCTACTCACAAAGCTGGTAACCACCTCGACCTCATATTCACCAGAAACTGGTCTACCTCAAACCTCTCTGTAACACCGCTTCACATCTCTGATCACTTTTTCATATCCTACTCTCTCCCCCTCTCCCAAACTAACAAACGTATCTCCCCGAAAGCTGTACCCCTCTGCCGTAACCTCCGCTCCCTCTCTCCCTCTTCTCTTGCCTCAGCTGTCCTCTCGGCCCTTCCTTCTCCTGACTCCTTCTCACTTATGGTTGCCAACTCTGCCACAGACACTCTCCTCTCGACCCTGTCCTCCTCTCTGGACTCCCTCTGTCCTCTCACCTTGCAGTAGGTTCGCCAGACCCACCCATTCTTTCTCCACTCTCTCTTCAAATTAAGTTCTATCTCTCATTACCTCTGCCCGTCCTACCACCTGTCCTCTGGACCCTATCCCCTCTCACCTTCTCCAGTCTATTGCTCCTGACCTCCTTCCTTTTCTTACTCATCTCATCAACACCGACTTAACATCTGGTTGCTTTCCTAACAATCTTAAGGAGGCAAGAGTGAACCCTCTCTTAAAGAAACCCTCACTCGATCCTTCTGAAGTCAACAACTACAGAACTGTCTCTCTTCTTTATTTTCTTTCCAAAACACTTGAGCGTGCAGTCTTTAATCAAATCTCGTCTTACCTTCACCAGAACAACCTTCTTGATCCGCACCAATCTGGTTTCAAGGCAGGCCACTCAACTGAGACTGCCCTCCTCGCTGTCACTGAGGAACTCCGCGCTGCTAGAGCAGCCTCCCTCTCCTCAGTTGTCATCCTTCTGGACCTCTCTGCTGCGTTTGACACAGTGAACCACCAGATCCTCCTCAACACCCTCCAAGAACTGGGAGTCTCAGGCTCTGCTTTCTCCCTGCTCAAATCCTACCTAAAGGACCACACCTACAGGGTATCTTGGAGAGGGGCTATGTCAGACCCCTATGTTGGACCCCTGTCAACTAACCACCGGGGTACCTCAGGGCTCCGTCCTGGGGCCTCTCCTCTTTTCACTGTACACCAACTCAATTGGCTCTGTCATTCACTCTCATGGTTTCTCCTACCACAGCTACACAGATGACACTCAACTGATCCTGTCCTTTCCCAGATCTGAAACCCAGGTGGAGGCAAGACCGAGCTCCTTTTCCTTCCAGGTAAGGGCTCTCCCATCCAAGACCTTACCATCAACATCGGCACCTCTGTTGTTTCCCCGACTCTGACTGCAAGGAATCTGGGTGTGACGCTGGACAACCAACTGTCCTTCGGTCCCAACATCGCTGCAACAACCCCTTCCTGCAGATACACTCTGTACAACATCAGGAGGATACGTAACCTACTGACTCAGAAGGCGACGCAGGTTCTTGTTCAGGCTCTAGTCATCTCACGCCTTGACTACTGCAACTCCTTCCTTGCTGGACTGTCTGCATGTGCCATTCGACCTCTACAGCTGATCCAGAATGCAGCAGCCCGACTGGTCTTCAATCTACCCAAGTTCTCCCACACTACATCGCTTCTCCGCTCCCTTCACTGGCTACCAGTGGTGGCCCGAATCTGCTTCAAGGCTTTGGTGCTGGCCTACCGTGCTGTGAATGGATCAGCCCCTTCCTACATCCAGGCCATGGTCGAACCATACACCTCAGCGTGTTCACTTCGCTCTGCGTCGACCAATCGGCTCGCCACTCCCTCACTACGAGTGGGACCCAGATTCCCCTCAAACAAAACCCGCCTGTTTGCTATCCTGGCTTCAAAATGGTGGAACGACCTCCCCATTGATGTCAGGTCAGCAGACAGTCTTCACACGTTCCGTCGCAGACTGAAAACTCACCTGTTTCGATTGCACCTTAGCGAATGAAGAAAACAAAATAACTGTTCTTTGTATGTTACACTTATATTGGTTTGGCTTGTTTATAGCTAATAGTTTAGTTTGTATTCTATTGTTTCTGAATGTTGCACTTATGTTGCAAACTGGCTTATTTGAAGACAGTGTTCACTTAAACGATTGTACCTATTTGAAGCTATTGTACTTACAAGATTCTTACTGTTCGGAGTTGTATCCCCATGATTGTTTGCACTTTTTGTACGTCGCTTTGGACAAAAGCGTCAGCTAAATGAACTGTAATGTAATGTAAGCACCAATATAAATGGTTTGGAAGGCTGCAGTATAAACTTTTGTATGTTTGTTTTACTATCTGAACTATCAATGTCCTCACAGGAACTATATTTACCCTCCTCAACGGTCTAGGAAATATCAGGGGTTCTCACAATAGTACAGGTAATGTTATGGCAGGTGAGGGCCCTAAAGATTATAAAATTGCATGTGATAGTGACCTCAATATCAGCCAAAAATAATGTCAACAAATTATTGTAAATTCTTCACATTTCTTACATGTTTTATACAGTAAAAATGGCCAGGGATCAAATTGACCCTAAGGAACACTGTTGCGTACAAAATGCATACTGGACATTGAAAATATATGTTGTATGGTAAGTTTATGTTTGTCCCCATTCAATTAGGAAAAATCATTAAATATAAGCAAAGCAAACAATGTGAAGTACTTATTTAGAAATGTTAAACATTGAATGGGGTCAAATTGACCTCAAGGATAACAGGAGGGTTAAATAACATGAAGATGAGAGGACAACAATATTGTGGGGGAGCACTAAAACCTCTGTAATACTGTTAGAATAAAAATGTCCATATTGGAAAAACTAAAGAATTCTGCACAAATTCTTCACAAAAACCTTCTTACTTGGTTTCTTCTGATTCAGTCTCGGTTGCAGGGTCATAATTTGCATGTCCATGTGTGTGTGATCCATCTGTACCTGATTCTGTTTGAGTGTTGACACCAGTTTCTGCAGAGTGATGTTCTCCTCCTCCAGCTCAGTGTAGTCCTGGAGCAGCCTTGACTCTCGAAACTTGTACTCCCTGATCTCCTCTCGCATCCGGCTGCGCTGCAGCTCCAACATCTCATTACTCTGCTGAGACAGTTCAGGGAAACAGAGCTGGAGCTGCATGCTGTTTATGACACAGATAACCCAAGAAAATGACTGAAATCAGCATGGAAGCGACTAGGCTTTACATGACAGAATTGTTGAAAGAGAGTGAGGATGGAACTCTTTCAATGCATGAAGTAAGCTAAAACTGAGTACATCTTTACCATTTCCTGTTTGTTTCCCAAAAGAATCGCTCTTGTTATGGCAAGTGTTATATAGGCCCTATCTGAGTGAGGGAAAAATGTCACAAAATCATATTTCACAAAGTGAAAAGTCTAGATTTCAAACTTGTTACATGATGGTACCCTGATTGAATGATATGATATCCGTAACCCTACGCGCTGTACTGTACCTCCCTCAGCTCCAGCAGCAGTGTGCTCAGGTGTTCGTTGTCGGCCTGAGCGTTGGAGGCGGTGGCCCGGCTGTGCTTGAGTGCTGACTGGAGCTCCAGGAGGCGGCCCATGTAGTAGGCCTCCTTGCTGGCAGACTCCTGCAGCAGAGTCTCCTCGTTGGTCTCCCCATCTTCTGCCACCTTACGCTGGGTGGAGTAGGCGTGGCCAAATGCCTGGAACATGGCAGGGGAGGAAAAGATGTCATGGACATGATTAGCATAATTGTTTAACATTTCTGCTTGAATAAAGGGTATGAATACTCAGAGATTATATGCTGATCATAAAATATCAGAGTTTAACAGCCAGCCAACAAAACAAAAAAATCGATGTCCAATCTTTATTGTGACAAATCCACTATGTTTGCTGATTTTTACTGATTTTTTGTATTTGTTAGTGGAACAATTAATGCAAGTTCAAACCTCTGTGACGACACATGACCAAATAAAGTGAAAAAAGAAACGTCATTTCACAGTGTAGTAGTATGTCAATTTTAACCCATGATGGTATGGTTTGTGTTTCAAAATGACCCAGGAAATGTGAAAAACTCTATCACAAACAAATGTACTGATGCATCTGATGTAAGCATCTGTATGCAGTGCAATGCAACGTTTGATCAATAGGTATTCCAGTGCATAAACATGCAGTCAGGTTTTCATCTAAATGTATAACATGAAGATTGCTTTTTCATTGATTTCAAAGCATCTCTCCTACATCTATGGTACAAAAGTTTATAGAATCAACAACTTGGAATATGTTGCAAAGTTCATAGTTAGTGACAGCTGAAGATGCAGCTCTATAAGTGTGACAGGATGTAGCTGAGGTCCAATATGTAAAGAGAGATGAGTCAACGTCAGAGGCCTCATAACCACTGAGCTGCTCCACAGAAGCAGAACACACCCTGCAACACTGGACACTGAGGGAAGAAAAATATTGAACTAAAAATCAATGAGAGGGCCCACGCTAGGCTGAACTTAAAGTGTAGAGAGATGGAGGGAGAGAATATGTGGGAAAGTCTCTCTCTCTCCCCTTTTAATCCCTTCCTCTTGTTTTATGTGTTGGCTCAGAGTTAAATCCAGTCAATGTGGGATTTTGTTTATAGGCGTAACTGCAGGAATCCCTGTGCATAGGCAAAATGTATTTCTGTGCATTTTCCCACAAGAGGAAGACTTTATGTACAGTTTAACAGAGTCAGCTGGGACCTGAACACCTAGAGCGTTTCTCTGTGACTGCTCACTGAGCCAGTGATACGTTTAACACTGCACACATATTGGTGGGGTGTGTTTAATCAAGACATTAATGAGCCTCCACTAAAAACTTTTACACACACAAACTTTTCCAACAAATAATGTTTATATGCAAATAGGAATTTTTGGGTCAACGTTCAAGAAGAAGTTTGACAGGTGAATGGGCGTGTAACTGTGTGCTGGTGTTAGTGGTAGAGTATGTTTCTGACATTTAAAAAAAAATATGAACATGAATCTTTTCCTGAAGTTGCTACACACCGATATTGTGTGACAAAATAGACTAAAAACACTGGCAGTATTGTGTTTGAAACATTCTTCAGGTGACATTACATGTCCCTAAACCAGAATTGTGTTAATGCAAATTAGTCAATAGACAACATTTTTGCTTTAACCTATCATTATGAACTGCAAACTCCCTGTTGCTGCCGTTACACAGGTCCACCAGCCCACTGTGACTGCCGGTGCTGGGGCTTGTTCTGTCTGGGCTCAAGTCTCTTTTAGCCGCTGACTGGGGCTTCGTCTGACGGAGGCAGCTGCCAAGTGCCGGCTCGGTCAACCTCTCTCCTCCCTCAGCGGGCGGCTCTCCTGGCTTCGACGCCACCGGGAAGAGGAGATGAATATGCAGGTTGTTTCTAGTTTCTGCCACTTTCGTTTTAGTCAAAGAAACAGTAGTGCCCCACTAAACACAGATAGATAAACCCCATGTGAAGATTATAAGATAGCAGTGTTTTTTGACCGGCTCTCAGAGTTCCAGCAGTTTGGTCGAATTTCGCTATTCTTGCCCACTGACTGACTGAATGACATACACAATATAAAGAATACATTAGAATACAATAAATATGATTAACTACTACAACTAAAATATTAACATTAGAGATAGTATGGTGGTTTAGAGGTGAAATACTGTCCTATATTTATTTTTAGCAGGTAGGCTTGGAATTACACATTCAACCTTTAAGCCTCGCATTACAATGCAATTCTGTCCGCGTTCTCCCTTTCACAATAAAAGCCCTAGACATGTACACTGCATCACACCAGAGAGCATTTCGCCAAGAGGCAACTCAACATTTCCTCAACTACAGTAGCTATCCCCAGGTAGCTGAACAACTGGAGCAATGTTAATTGTTGAAGAGTGAAAAATTATTTCTACTTAGCTAGATCAATAAGTAACTAAATCTACAAAGCCTACTTATTAATACTGCAGAGTGTTTTAGTCTGCCTTTATCATAGCACTGAGATAGGGGTTTCTATTTCTTTGGGATTCTTACAGTTGTTTCTGGCTTTGGACAGTAACGTTAGCCATGCTGCTAGCAGTAGCCACCATCAGGTCGAAATGAGATTTTGGGCCAAAATTATGATGGAATAAAACTAACGACATAGGCTACTCATGAACCTCAGCTACCTTGAGCTTAGTGCTAATTAACAAATGTTAGCATGCTAACACGCTATACTAAGATGGTGAACATGATATTTGCTGCTAGACTCGTTAGCATTTTCCTTTCGAGTGGAACTGTGCCTCCTTAAAAACATCTGGGCTATGGCTGCTACTAAAATTACACTTGCAGACTGTAAGAGCTGCGATTGGTCTGGGTTGGCTGTTCCCAATACTGGTGGAGAATGTTGAGTGTGAAGACAATATGAAAAGGGTTGAAGAAAAGCTCAGTAATCAGATATCTTACATGTCATATTTAGGTTGAAATTGTGGTTAGGCTACATGGTACAGATTCTTAAATTATTTAGTGTTTACAATACCACATATCACAAACACAACCTTGTAGTCTGGTACAAGAGCACTGGTTGCTTGATTGAGGCATGTCAAAAGGGGGAAGTTTTGCCCCAAGACCCCCAAGCAGTGAACCCTGGCCTTCATGAAGGTCAAGACTGAAATGAGTGTTTTAATCTCAGCTGATAAAAAGTTGGAGCTGATTTCTAGGTGGTTTGAACAGGTATTATGCCTCCCTTCCACCGTGGCTCTGAGAACAGTGTCCTACTTAGCTGACACAGTGCCTTACTGACAACTCTGTCTTCATCCTGTCTCAGACTGAAAAAGACGAGGACAGAGACAAAGAAGCAGAACTGGCACTCACACTGGCCTCACAGGACAGAAATGAGCGATGACAGTAATAAAATAGATTAATCGTATTCATTCACGTAAGTAAGAACGACCAAAAACACAATTATTTTCTCCATCTCCAACACCTTTTATGACACTCTATTTCACCTCCTTTCACACCATTTATTGTTCTCATTTGTCTCTGTCTGTCTCTCCTGTGTCTTGTCATGTGTCAGCATGCTAATTCGGCCGGGCTGAAGATTTTACCATAAAACTGTCCCTGGCTGAGTGACGCTGTGGGAGCGGCGAAGACATCTGAGTGGTTTTATGATGCAGCAATTTAGGTAAGCTAGTAGCTTGGGATTTAAAAAGGAATATTCACAAAGTGGGAGGAGCCTGCTCTAGCAAATGGTTAATGGTGCAAAATCTAGTATGTTTTGATTTGACTGACACAATACCATGCTCAAGAACATTTAAATCATCTGTTAGAGAAATAGTGTTTTACTTGTTTGGTTACCATATTGTTCATTAGCTCAAATGTTCAAGCCAGTGTGACACCAAGTAGCATCATGCAGCCCTTCATGTGAAATTAATCTGTGTAATTTGAGTCAGCACAGACACACAGTCTGACCCATAGTCAGACAAAGACAGCCTAGTTAGTTGATATTTCAAGCCTCATCCTCCTAATTATCTCATTCAGATTCTTGCTCTTTTGCCAATTCCTTCCTTTCACTCTCTAATGTTCATAATGTCATCATCCTGCAGAGAGACTTGAGTGGTAAATAAAGGTGAAGCTCTGACAAACAAACACATTGCCACATCAGTAAAAAAAAAGATAGGAACTGAAAGGAATGCGTGTGTGTGCGTGTGCGTGTGTGTGTGTGTGTGAGTAAATGCAGAAGGGCTGTATTGTGAATGAAGGTCAGTTCACTGCCAATGATACTGCAATAAATGCAAGAGAAACACACACACATTATTATTTAAAGCCTTTTCCTCCATGCAGGGAGATTTTAAAAGCAGGCAGACAGCAGGGGTTCCCTGACCTTTCCTAACGCTTCCTGTCATCTGGAGGAACTTTCATTTAGACAAGGTTTACATCATTTGTTCTAAAAGGTCTGCTTTAGGGTGACCTAAGGTTGAAGAGTAAACATAAATATTATTCAAACTCAGTTGAACTGCATACTAGTACTTGACATATGCTGTATCTCAACCTTTCAAAAATAATTGAGATAAAACTCAACTCTTCTACCATACATTCAAATGATTGAGTAATCTGACTGAATGGAGACTGTACGATCAGACAACTTGTACGTGTATGCACAAACCAGATATAGTATAAACAGAGCCAGATCTGTTCATATGAACAGACACTAAGGTATAACTGCTGTATGTTCACTGAGTTGGAGAGGCTGTTTTAAGTTTCAGACTTTGTCCCACAGTTCTGCCAAGAGCGTTGAACCAGAAACTACAATCCCGACCTTTGAAAATTATTATGGCGTTTGCTGTGTCTGGACCAGCTCCAGAGCATCTCCTGATGACATCATCAATTTCACAACTTCAACATAGTCAAGCATCTGAATTGAATATAATAGCCTGTTATCTAATTTAGCATAAAATGCTAACGTCTTAATGAAAATGCGTTGTGGTATCCTTACTGGAGCTGCTGCCCCCGCGACCCGACCCCGGATAAGCGGTAGACGATGGATGGATGGTATCCTGCATAGCAGTAACTCTGTTTTAAAATAATGACACTAAAGGCTGTGTGGTGTGATTTTATTAGTGAGTCCCTGAAAAAAATCATCAGAATTTTAGCCATCATGGAGACAATCTCTCTCTCCGTCCTCTTTCTCTCACCACATTAGTTGTTATCTATGTGAACAGCTCCAAGACGCATTGGATCAATATAAACCCTGCAGTCATGTTAGAACAGTGTCCTCTTTAATCTGGGACTAAGAAAACAGACAAAGAAAGCAGTAGAGGAGGAGGGAAGGAGAGCCAAGGAGAGGAGGAAAGACACAGAGAGAAGGACATAATGTGAGATTCTAGCAACTATGTGCACTTGTAGCTAGGGTGTATGTGGTCTGAGGAAACGCTGATGTGTGTGTTTTCCTTTAGATGGTCTATTGCAGTTACTGTAGGTGGGACTTTTTTCTTAATCTGCTCAGGCTAACTGCCCAGTTCTTCTTCTGGTTATTCAAAATAAGCTTCTGAGACTGCTGGAATCACTGGTTTAACCCAGACATATAAAAGATTATAGTGTAATCTAGATCTCGTCAGAGCTCAAAAGAAACCCTAAAAAGTCACTCTGGCAATTTGCCTACTTAGTACCTCCTAACATTTCCGTACCATTTTCTACATAGCTCATGTGTGGCCACTTTGAGGAGGGACCATAGACTATAAAATATGGACGTAGTCTCGTAACGTCACCCGTAGGTTTCTGAAGAGCCGTTGTGACAAGTATATCGAGCTGAAGCAGCAGCACCAGCATGAAGACAGTTGAGCGAAGTTGAACTTCCAAATATGGTTTGTGGGCTCATTATATGAGACCACGCCCAAAACATGATGAAAACTATCTCGGCCAGAGTTGCTTGCTGCAGAAAATGGCAAACTTCAGCAAAATATAATGATTGAACATTTAATATACATGTATGATTTAGGTTGTTAGATGTTTTTGTATTTGTTACCTTTCTTAGGGACTACGGATTGCACATTAGCATTTCTGCTAACTCTAGCATGTTTACATCTTTTTTATATACTGATGTTCATTAATGTGCTCTGTCCCTATCAAATAATTACATTACCGTCTTGTGTGTTTCACACAGTATACACAGTGTTCATTTTGACACAAATGGTTAACCAGCATGACTGCCTTTTAATAAATTCAATTAGACTAGACTAAACTAGTAACGCAAGGTAAATATGAACTATATGCTATTTTTAAACCTTGTTAATGGATTCAAGAAGCTTTATTCAGGTTGCACATTGATTCATTGGGGATGTCCATGTTGTGAGCCAGTCAGTTTTATCCTAGCGCGTATAAACTGTGCCTGTGCCATCTATTTTTTTGTTTTTATCCTCAGTTACTTTTTAAACCTTTTAAAGTGAGGAAATATAGACAGAGTATTTTACAACAAGCTCTCAAACTCATTACTATGTCACTGTTACTCTTTATGTTATGTTACTAATAGTGTGCGTGCGTGTGTGTGTGTGTGTGTGTGTGTGTGTGTGTGTGTGTGTGTGTGTGTGTATGTGTGTGTGTGTGTGTGTGTGTGTGTGTACTGTGTGTGTGTCATGTGTGTACTGTGAGTGGATAGATTCAGTAGATAGATATGTATATATAGGTTGAACAACTAATCTATCTATCAATTTGTCTACATTGCAGTTTATTCTTTCTTCCAATTATATTGGGGCTTCTGCTGTGGTTTAATCATTTTAGAAATTGGCTCCACTCTTGTGTCATTAATCCCATGTGGTATACCTCATAAACAGTTTCTTTCCTTTATCAATGTCAGGTGTTTGTGGGCTAGGACAACTTTTTGTCATTTTCTTTAAAGCAATTAAAATATTAAGTATTCTAAATATTTATCTAGCTGCCTCACTGGATAGGGGTTCAGTGGGAGTTCAATGAAATAGATTTACTGGATTTATAAAACCTTGACGCTAGTATATGAATTCCATTATTTGAACAACTTGATCCCAGAATGCTGTCAAAACTTGACATGAAAACATGATGTAAATGGTGTGCCCTCTCCACAGTTTTACCAACAGTTGGAATTGTTTTATTATGTTTATGTTGTACAATGGGTGTTTCCTTCACAAATAAGTATGTATCACTCTAAACCTGAACAGGATCTTGAGCCATGAGGTCTCTAAAATACAGAAACATTCAGAGAGTGCATGAAGATCCCTGTAAAGGTTGTTAACTTATCAGAAATAAAATAAAATATTGTGACGTGTAGACATGTGTTAAATGCACATGTTTGAAACGTAATTGACCCCATGATGTAAAGTTTGTGAAAGTTATTCAATGATTCACATTATAAAACATAAAAACACAATTTTGCATCTACCTTCTCCTGCATCAATCTTCTGCTAAATATTTGCTAAAATTGCTACTTTTAAAAACTTGATAGAGGAACTGCAGTTTTTGGCAACTCTGCCCTCATAGGCTTCACTGCATATGAAGAAACCTAGAAGCAGCCATCTATAGACGGAATCGGAGTTTCGGAATCGCAATGCATGCTGGGGTGGCAAGCCTAGAAAAGTGAGCACCAACTCTACAAGGGCCGCCATATTGGATTTCTTCTCTACGTGTTTACATTGTATTTAGCTTATTCTTCAAGCGTGTTGTAAACAAACCTACTACTCTACAATGAGTTCTGAACTCCTTTCTTATGATGAGGTTCAGATGTGGAAAGTCGAAGCTTTGAAAGTATTTTGCCGCAAGCGGAATTTAAAGGTTTCAGGAACAAAACTGGAGCTTATTGTCAGGGTGTTTGCTGCATCAGAGATGGGCATTGAGGAGCAACCAACAGCTAACGAAAGACTTTCAATTACAGAAAAAGAAAAGACTAAGGTTTTGGTTATGCCGAGTGGCGTTTCAGTGCCTGATCCCTTGACATTGCAGGATGGCTGGGTCAATGAAAACAGCATGACTTCTTGGCCACCGATATACCTCAGCGATATAACATTATTTGTAATGTCTGACCACCCAGGGAACGATGTTGAGTTTTATAAACGAACTTTGAACGAATACAAAGAAGGCAAAGCATTTAGACTGTTTGACTCTGGCTGGTTGAAACAAATATCTTTCAATCCTCTCGCAGATTCTGAGTATAGCTTTTTGAAAGCAAAATGTTCTCATTCAATGAAAGTTTCCCATACGCCACATTCAGCATGGATCTGTAGTCAAGAAAACTGCCGATATCATAAGTGCTTATTGCAGTTGTGTTGCAGGGTAAGCTATTATAAATATATACCTAACTTGTGTTTGTTAATTATTATAAAACTCAATATATAGAAAGTACATTTGTCAATATATAAATCCAGTATATAGACTGCATACCCCAGGTCGAGTTCAGGATCAGGGAATTCATTTGTTGGTTTTCCTTGCATGAAATCCGCAAAGATTTCTTGGGCTCCCAAGACTTCCCATTGTAATCCTGTCTCTTTACAGCTTTGGTCCATGCTAGCCTTCTATCATTGTTCTTTAGTGCTGTTGGAAATGGAAATAGTTCAAACGGGGGCTTGCAGTCGCAATTTTTGCAATCGTGAAGCTCACAATGAGATTCTGCCCATTTATTTAGCTTTCTCCCACTGTTTGAACATCCTTTCACCACACACGTCGGTGTCCAAATCCCATAACTAGAAGAGCGATGATTACACAATAAAAACTAGCCAAATACAATGTAAACACACGGAGAAGAATAAGCTAAATACAATGTAAACACGTAGAGAAGAAATCCAATATGGCGGCCCTTGTACAGTTGGTGCTCACTTTTCTAGGCTTGCCACCCCAGCATGCATTGCGATTCCACCGGAAGCCCGAAACTCCGATTCCGTCTGTACTATAACATTTTGTGTGTGCGTGAGAAAGAGAGGGGGGAGAGGTGTTTGTGTGCTGGATGGGGAACGGCAGCACTTGTCTCATATCCAGTAAAGATTGTGTAATCCTTATTGGAAGAGTGGGACAAAAGAAATAAAAGACACACTGCTCCATCCACCTCTCTCCATCATCCCTCTTTCACTGGCCTCCTGTGTTGTTTCCAGAAGTGCACAGCTGCCCGACAATCTCTCCTTTCCTCCCTTCACATACTGTTAAATTCAGGAATTAGAAAGGGTGAAAAGAACAAGAGAGCAGAAGGGATGGAGGGAGTAAAAGGAGAGGTAGAGGGGGAGGGGAACAGACAGGGAGGAGGGATAATCACATTTGATAGTGCCTCATACCACTCCCTTGGCACAGATCCTTTGTTTTACTGTCATCCAATTTTTTCATCCCTATATTGTTTACAAGACCACCACCCCACCTATGACTACATCTAGAGTTACCAGATTCCACTTTAACGTCAAAGTCATACAACTCAGATATCCAACCTCGCACTAGACACCTCCCTTTATCCAAAGTTCATTGATTAAGGTAATTAAATTACAGCTGCAATGATTACTCTATTAATCAGTTAGATGACTGACAGATAATTAACCAGTATCTATTTTGACAATTAGTATTTTAGTCATTTTTATAAAACTGGTTTCAGCTTCTCAAATGTGAGGATTTGATGAAAATAATTAACAGAATAATCAATAATGAGTTGTTAGTGCAGCCCTAAATTTAAACACAAAACAAAACAACAAAGGGATATTTATGGTATATTATGAACCAGGAATGCACATCATTTTTAACCCTCACACAAACCACTATGCAATCATTAACAACATGAGCCTATGCACGCGATAGTGACATTGCAGGAGTTTCAAGGCAAATGAACTCAAACACTGAGTACACTGTTATTATTACCCATACGAATAATGACCAAAACTACAAAAATAAGATAAACCTTGTAGTAAGATGGACTGATCCTTTCAGAAAATAAGTGTTGCAACTGCACATCTATGCACATCCAACCGTGTCATTTGATGGAGGCAGAGAGGTCACCAACCAATAGATCAGTTAAACTCCATTTCCATTAAATAGGCTTTATTGGTATGACATTTGACATGTGTTGCCAAAGCACAATTACGATTATAAAATATAATGAATGAAATTAAGTCAATAACAATATTGGTTACTGGAATATAATAGACCAATCACAACTGGTCAACTAAATCTAAGACACTCATCAGTCCATTCATTCACGTTAATGCTCTTCTTTAAAAACCTACATTCACATACAGGATACAATGTAAGCTCTGTGTTCAGGAATCATCATGAAATCATCATGACCTCATATTTAATGAATAATTCAAGTCCTCTCTGCTCTTGTTTGTGTGTGTGTGTGTGTGTGTGTGTGTGTGTGTGTGTGTGTGTGTGTGTGTGTGTGTGTGTGTGTGTGTGTGTGTGTGTGTGTGTTCAGACATGCATCTTTCAGACATCCAGTCTGCTCCTACAGTAAAGTGCTTCTGAGCATGTGGCTGTGTCTCATTCACAACTAACAGAGATCCTAGGAGAGAGTATCCAGGGTTTGTCTGAGGTACACACAGATTACAGGAAAAAATATCTGGTACAATTTAACATAAAGCAATTCTATACAACACAACTACAACCTACAGTTTCAAAAATGACCATGAAGTTAATTCAACCGTCTACGTCCCAACAATCTTTAAAAAAAAAAATCTGAATTACTTTCCAGTGTTTTTGCTGCCGTTATGTTTTTTTAATCTTCCGTATCTACAGAGGAGTAGGATCCATGAACACCCTATCCTAAACCCTGGTAAGTGAGGGAGAAAGCACAAGGAGGGATGCGTCCCACTGGCTGTGTGACGTCACAGAGGAGTAATGGAGCGTCCCCGGGGGTCACTCGGTCCCGTTCTGTTTTTAGCCTCGACGGATGCACTGATGCACTCACTGCATTTTTCATCACCACTCCACTGCCACACCTACAAATGCATCTCCTTGCAATGCTGCTTTGATGTGGAACCACACACTTCCTTTCTTTGAGCCGTTTGGCCATGAGCTCTCACAGTGGCCCAAGATAATTACATTACAATTACTTCAGAAAAACAGCACTGATGCATATCACTGAGGAACTTTTTTGACAAAGATGTATACAGTATACTGTATCCCTATGTCATCGTAAGTATATAAATATTAAACCTTTCTGTCTCTGTGTCTGTTTAGATATGTGTTGACACAGTGGGGAATCCAGCAAATGCCAAAGGATGCTAAAACAACAGCGATGTCTGGATGGCACACAAGTGTAGGAGAAGCTCATGCTAATGTGATCTCAACTGTGAGGGCACAATAAAAAAGCGTGTACATCTCAAATTCATGTAAAAATATAAAAGGCTACATTATGGAGGAATCTAAAAGGATAGAGTAATACCCATATTGTATTTACTTGTGTAAAAAATACAAGGATGCTTAAAACCTTCGTACACTGAATTATCATTGTAGCTCGTCTGTAGGACACCTGAGCTGGCACCGAGCCTGACCAGCACAGAGTGGGGTTGAGGCTCACTGTACAAATCAATTAGATGGACTCATGTGGAGCTAATTAGAAGGGAGCTGTAGCTAGCGTCTGAGGCTTCCTCCTGCTGCGAAGCCCACTATTGTTACATTAAACCAGTGAGTCCATGTCACCCAATTAGCTAATGCACATGACTACAACCAAATGACAGGAAGGCTGAGAGTGAAAACATATGACCTTCTATACTGTTTTGCAAGAAACGTATATAGCTAATTGGCCTTGTAAATAAATCTTGTCAATAAAGTGAGACATCAGGTACAACAGTGTACACCTCATGGCTCCGCTTTCAGCGAGGAAATGGTTCTTACTCTACAAACAGAGAAATATTAGTTGACAATATTTCATGTACAACCAAAACTATTTGACTGACCTGTTGCACTACATAAGCAAGAACATACATACGTTCTGTCTCTGCAACATGTTAGTTCATGGAAGGAAAATGAACTTTATGCAGATGTTTCTATTTTCTGGAGATCATTATAATACTCTTTGTGAGCTGTATGCTAAGGCTGGGTGGCCCTCTCTCTCTGTAACGTGTGATAGACACTGGGTTTTTTTTCCAGCCTTAAAAATGTAAGGCCGGCTATGGAGATACCATCTGATCTACTTGGGCTGCTTTGTGTTGTCCCTGAAGTTTCTGAAGCTGTTTGAAATATGTGAGAGTGAAGACAACATGATGGACGTTTTTGCATAGGCTCAGTTATATTCTGCTTTTCCAGTAACACACATTTGCAAACCCTCTGATGATGCTTTCTATCACAGTGAATAAAATAATATAAACCGTGATAGTGTCTTAAAAAATTCCACCATTGCACAGTTCAAAACATGAATGACATAATACATACACTGACAATAAATGATATTGTGAGTGGTGCTTGAGTTACTTAAATGGCTATGAAATAGTAATGTTTCTGTCGCGCACACACTTCAGTGAATCATTTATAGAAGATGGCCTAACATCCATCTGTGCTTAGAGTCAAGCTCAGACAGAGGAAGATGATGTGTCTGCCATTGTTCCACTGTTACAAGGTGCTGGTACTATATCTGGTCTGAACCAGCAGCTGTACAGAATGTGTTTTTATGTCTGACAACATCATCTGATATGTACATCCCATGTAGAATGTGTTCACACTCAACAACTATTGTATGCTTAAACAAAAATATTTTGCCAATACAGGCCAAATGCCTGCCAAACTAATGACATTCCCATTAGTCTTGCAGATTCTTTTTGTTAAGTGCAAATTTTAAACTTTCCACTTTTATTTATTTATTATTATTTAATATGGCATTCTGAATTAATTTTTTTTTTTTTTATGACATTGTCCGGCTTTTTATACTTTTTATGTTTTAAGAAGTAGGTGTACTCAAATGAGAAAATAATCTGAAGTGATGGTAATGGTGGTAGCGGTATTAGTGCCATTATTAAATACAGTTGGAGTCGGTGAGGTTGTGAGTTCAATACCAGGGCTGCCACCATTGTACCCCTGAGCAAGGTACTTAACCCCAGGTTGCTCCAGGGAGACTGTCCCTGTAGTTAATTCACTGTAAGTCGCTCTGGATAAGAGAGTCTGCTAAATGACCTGTAATGTAATGTAATGAACAAGGACTTTTTTGTTTGCAGTTTTGTCAATCTATTGCAGACAAGCAAGAGAAAAGGTCCGTCCACTGTTGCCAGCATCATTAAAGGTTCAGTGTGTAATTCTGAGCCACCTGCTCCAAAGAAATAGAGGGCAGTATTTCACCTCTAAACTGGGTCCATACTATCTCTAATGTTCATATTTTAGTTGTAGTAGTTTGGCATATTTATTGTATTCTAATGTATTCTTAGAAACAGCCTCCTGGTAGCTGTGAGGACGATAGTGGTGGGCGGATTGATCTTACATATCGATGTATCGATACCAACGTTGGTATCGGTATTGATCAATACTTGCGTGATAAGATCGATACTTAAGTTTCAGTCTCTCTTCTTTACGTTCAGTACACAACTCCCGTTAAATCATTGTGGTTTTGTATGTGCACTGCAAACTAAGTAAGTATTAACGCCGCTCCTCTCGCTCACTTCACGCTCATCATTATTACTCTGCCCCTGCCCCTCCTCCCCCTCAAAAGAATCTCGCTACGCACCCTCCGTCGCATGTTACCTCATCCAGGGGAAATCTTTCTCGAACTATCTGGCCCATTTTGAATTTTAGTTGAATACCCCTTCTCTACATGATAGTAGATAAGCTGCTTTCCTAAGTAAAAAGTATCGGTATTGGTATCGGTATCGGTATCGGCAATACTGGCCCTGTATTTGCTTGGTATCGGATCGATACCAAATTTTGCAGTATCGCCCACCCCTAGAGGACGAAGCGAGGTGGTGCGGGTGGTTTTCTTGTTTCTGCCACTTGGAATGTACACAGAACATGGCTGTAATATTTACAAGCGAGTCAGGCAGCTATGCTTCTTCTCCCTCTGTACTGAGGGCAGACTGGCGCTATAGTGTCTCACTATCGCCTCTAGAGGAACCAGTGGTATTACAAGACTGGACAGAGCGCAGCTTGCCAGTTAGACTGCTAATTTCAGTAGATATCTCTGCAATACAATACATAGACATCTTTAAAATAACATCAACACTGTTACCTCTTCACATTCTGTTAGTTAATTGTTTTAATGTTTTAAGTTCAAATGTTGGCATATCTTACACATTGAACCTTTAATTAAAAGAAAACCAAAAGTGCAATATTGACAATTTCACTTTTGAAGAGGCTGCAGTTTGGTTCTCAGGGGGAAGGGTTCAAATGCATTATAGAAACACCTTTAGTGTAATTAAGTTGAAATAAGGATGGCAAAGTCGACACACAGGGTGTTCATTTTCAGTTTCCACACCTACATTACATTGTTGTCTGCTCTTTCATGTAATATATTTGACCAATTCTTGAATTCACTCTCAATGCATGATGACATGACAGGAGGGAATCAGTAGAATTTCTTTTAAGAAAGTGCTGATCACAACACCAAAGTGGCATGCAGCTCAAAAGTCTTGGCATTTGGCATTTTTCTTTCAGTGAAACTAATAACAATCAAAAAACTAATAATAAATGTGGTATTAGCCCTCTCACATCGGTGTCATCATCATCAATAATTTTCTTTAAGCAGTACACCTCGTGACAAAGACGATCGATAGCAGTCCAGTGAGCTGAAATGACCTGGAATTACATGTAATGAGAGTTTTGAGGTTTTCTTGACGACATGAAGACAATGAGTGTACAGATGGATGCAGCCAGTTTGTAGAAAGTGAAAAGGATCAAGGATGATTAGATATTTTGCTGTGTTAACCTCAAAATGTCCCTTTATATTAAACCAAGGTAATCTCAAAGAAGAGTCACATTATGAGGAATGTGTAGCACTAACATATTAATGATTTCAGAAAGACAAAATAGATACATTTTGGCAGCACGGTGAAGCTGAGATGGAAATAGAGGATTTTGAATCCTCTTTTAATCGTCACACATGAACACAGCAAAATGTTGACGCAAAATGTTAACCCATCTTAGTATTAGGAACAGTGGGCAGCTACTATACTGCACCAGGGGAGCAGTGGGGGGGACGGTGCCTTACGAATCTCAGGTTCCTATGTACTGAGCTACTGCCACCCTTGGTGAAGACCAAGCAACATCCAAAATGGAGTTCTAGGCTGAAACACTTCTCAATTTATCACTAGAAACCATATTGGGATGGGATCACACCAGCCGTCACAGCAAATCAGGCCAGGGGCGTAAAATGGGGGGCCAATGGCCAATTCCATACTTCCTTCCTCCCTGTTTCCGCCCCCATTGCTCGGACCACGCCCATTTTCGAACTTGACCTTCATTTTGATCTCAACTACTCATCTGTAAAGTTTTGTGACTGTATCTTGCATGGCTGCAAATTACTCAAAACCTCCTCTGTGGTAGTTCCTGCTAAAGTAGGTGTCTCCAGGACCACAGTTTGCCATTATGACACACATACAGACTCACACGCTGAAAACAATACCAGCATTGCGGCTGGTAAATATTGTCCCAGACCCATTTTAAGTTGTATCTTGTAGTCAAATGATAATCATTTTCAAAATGCAACCTTTAACACACCACTGCCCCATCAGACTTTGTTGTAGTGACATTGCCAGTGAGTACAATGTTATTATTACTGATAGAAACTATGGCAATAACTACAAAAACAAAACCTGAGTTGTATAAACCATGCAGCACTATAATGGCATTGGGAAGCTTCCAACAATGAGTGTGCTCAAGCTGCACTTCCCTGGCTGCCGTTTCCTCCTGCAGACCACTGCTGTCAATAACAACATGTCCATGGTGGACTTGACTGTTTAAATAACAGTTTAAAATAACATACTGTTGACACATCATATGTATGAACTGCTACTGCTGCCTGCTTCCGTCTAAGCCACATACACACACACACACACACACACACACACACACACACACACACACACACACACACACACATACTGACCTTCAGGATGTAACTGCACAGTCAGCTTCCGAGACCTACTTCGGTCTGTATTATAGTCAACAAGCAGGTTAGTGTTGCCATGCATGTCTACAAGCTGGGAAATGCTGTTCTCTGATGCATATTGATCAGAAATATAAGTTGATCACTAGTGAGGATGGCACAGCCTATTAGTTGAGATTGATTATCAAGCTCAGTGGAGATAATTCACCTCCTAAAGCCAGAGGGTGAAACAGAATACTATGCAGAATTACACAAACAACGTCATCAGATATTATGCTATATGTTTAGGCTAGATATATGTGAATGATCACATGTTGGAGGGTTGATTATAAACATATATACTAACAAGAATCAGGAGTTTCCCTATGTCCAAAGTGCTCTAGCACATTTCGGCCGGTGTCATAAACTAGCTACGATATAGGGCCGTGTATTGGCAAAGATCTGGCGACACCATACATATCTTGATAAAAGGGGTTACGGTTTAATAGATTGCGATAGATTGCAATACAGTAAGCAAGGCAATATATTGAGATTTTTTAAATTTAAGTCATAGTGTTTAGAACACAACGCAATGTGCAGGAAATCTGAGCACTACTTTTTGTGCAATTTGAACCACTGTCTTCCACAAGTCGTTGCATGTAAACCATTTATTAAAAATCTATTCAGAGTTTTTGAGAATCGATACAGTATCACAAAATATGATATTGCAATACTCAAGTATATAGATATTTTCCTACACCAAAATACTACAAATACTGGCCAAACACAACAAGCCGCAGGTTGCAAAATGTCCTCATGGTCCCTTGAAACATTCAAACAAACACGTGGGAACATACAGTCCAACAGTCTGTGTTGCAGTGTCCTCTATAAATCGGCTTGTGCCTAAAGCTGCATGTATCAATATCTTTATATGAACAATTAATCAAATGACTATGTGCAATGTGTAATGTAAAATGACTGGTTTATAGTGATGAACCCACAAAGAATTATCACCAACTCTGCAGTTCACTTCGCCAGCTTTTAAAACATCTTTCAGATCATGGTTTTGGTTTTTCGAACCAGAAACTCCACTTTCATCAACCCTGTTCCTGTACACTATACTGCTCAGCATCAAACAGCAGCCAGACACTGGTAGCAACTAGCGGTTGAACATAGTGTAGCATTTAGCAGCTAGAGAGTCAGTGCCTGGCATACTACATTTGTAAAGATTTTACACTTAACTAAACTAAACAATTAGTAATTCCAGCTTCAAACCCCAACTCTGCTCCAATTATGCTGAGGCAACTTCTTGTATAGGCAATGTGGTTCGAGTACTGAGAAAGTAATGAGCTAAGGAGTTACTCTGAGGAACCATGGTTACTTTCAAATGAGTCGTTGATAACATTACGTTTTAGTGTAAGGAACAGAAGACTTATAAAATAATCAAAGCCAGTTGTTCCATTTAGTACTGTAACTTAAGGGAGAAAGTCCGTTTACAACATAGGAAGTTGTTGAAGCCCAAGAAATTAAAGAAAGTTCTCATTGGTATCTCATAATCATGTCATTAGTCAATTATGACCTGTATAATTTAAAAGTCAAACATAGTATCTTTACTTCTATTCTTTTACTATCTATTCTTATTATCTTAGTATTTCACGCATGTCATTTTGTCATTTAAAAAAACATAATAAGGTATAAGAAAGAGCATAACATGAACATCAGAACACAGTAAAAATACTGTATTAGGCCAAGCAGCCTAATACAACAAGAACAAAAGAATATAATAATAACAACAACAATAATAATAATAATAATAATAATAATAATAATAATAATAATAATAATAATAATAGAATTAATTTTAAAAATCAATGTAGTACCATAATCATGTTATGAGCTGGGCCTGTGTATTGTTAGCTGTCCAGCAGGTGTAACTACAGGTAGCCTGGGTGGAATTAGGCCTACAGCACAAAGAGCCGTAGCAATAGGAAGTGATGCGAATATATTAATAGTAACACATTACAAAATTATTTCCCGTTAACTTATTTGTTTAGTGAACACAGCTCAAGCCCTGGAACAGTGCAAATGTAACGACATAGTATAGTAACGAACGTCAGAAACTTCTCATAGCCTATGAGTCGTAACTAATAATGCTTTACTTCTTCGAGTAACGAGCCATACCCCTGCTGAGCCCACCTCCTGCAGCTGCTCCAGCTCCAGCCTCAGCGTCTCCTGCTCGGCCTCCAGGTCGGCGTACTGCTGCTTTAGACTCTGGTTCTCCTCCAGAACAACCAGCCCACACTCCGCCGCCCGGATTTTCTCGCGGTTGGCCTCCGCCAGCTCCCGGGTCAGGCGTTCCACCTCGGCCCGGCATTGCTCCACTGTGTCCCCGCATCCTGCTCCACCGGCAGCCATCGCTCCTCTCCCCCTCTTTTGGCCCTCTCCTCCCTGCGTCGGATGAGCAGAGAGCCCCGGCGGAGGGAGAAACAGCTGAGGTAGACAACAAACCCCCACCGCCTCCCCTCAAAGGAATCACACCGCTGCTTCAAATCTCATGTCAAAAATAAATAGCCTAAACATAAAACAAACATCCGTAAATCTCATTAAAGCTTTGTCATCATCACCAGAGAAACTCATCTTCTGCCATGCAATGCTCGAAATGATGCAGTTTTCACCTTCCGCTGCCCCGCATCCTTCTCCCCTCCCTCTTCTCTGCTTTTCTGCTTATTCACCGGCACCAAGACGCCATCTCTGCCTGCAGCCGAGAGGCAAGGCACACTCTTGAAACAAACTTGAAAGGGGAGGAATGTGCAAAACACGAAGTCCTTTTAGGTGTTTTCCACAATAGGCTACGTATTTAAATTATAGGAACACATGGATAGGTTATAGGTTTATATATTATATACTTTATATTCTATTTAGGTATATATTTATATTGAAATTCTTTACCTCAGATTATGTTACTATTTTTTCTACCTATATTGTAGGAATATAGGGGAAATTATAATCAGTATATGAGCGCAAAAAAACAGAATATAGAAACATATTTGTCTGGTGACAACTTCAAACAGGTTCATTTGTTTATTTAAAGGATCCCCATTATATGATACCATGGAAATCAACTAATCTTCCTGGGGTCCACACACATGACATACAATATACAACACATTGCATGATAAACATTCATTGCAGTAACATACAAAACAGTTCCCTACATACACAATTCCATTCATATACAAATCAAAGCCAGTCAACACTGTACATTTTGTAAAGGGTGATTTATTTTTTATAAGGCGGATTTTAAGGAGTAAATTATCCCCGTTTGTTATGTCTCTGTTAATTAGGCTACCACAATATGACGATTCCTTGTTCATCTGCAGTAAACTATTTGGTTTGAGTTAATGGTATATAGCTGAACAATGTGGCCATGCAGGATATGCTTTGCTCAATGGTGAGCCATGAAAGGCTGCAATGTAACTTTTCGGTGCTAGTTCTAATAGAGCAGCCCATAACAAGTCTGGCAGCCCTGTTTTTCTTGTAATTTTGCGAGGTATGTTTTAGATGCATATGACCATACTGTTGAACAATAGTCCAGGTGGCTCCAAATGAATGATTGAGAAACTTGACCCAGCATGTGGAGTTTTTTGTGTGTGACTGCAATGCCTCGGTCCATTTTTACCAACAACTCTACTAATGTGCTTTAGTACAACCTCTTTGTACTCAATAATATGTCACCTTTCTAGGTTGTTACAAAATAATATAGTATTTTATACTTACATTTAAATTGACATGTTATTGTACATTATACGTATTGCGACTTTATACTTTTGTTAAAATGTACTGTATCCAATATGAACAACCCTAGGTAAATAAAAAAGTAGAAAAAATAAAATAAAATGTGCATATGCTTTGTGCATTCAAAAAGAGAAAAGAGAGGTTTGCCCTTTATTCATGTAATAGTTCTATATTAGTCCTTGGACACTGGGATTACAGTAATGGTTGTGTGTTAGTAATCAATGTTTAGTTTGAAACAACCTTTTTGTACTTGATGATATCTTAGTCTCCTATCACTATTAAAAAAAAAGTAGGATGATAGACCTGTATATCTCTACAGTGTAATTGTCATCGTCATTTTCATTTTAGTGTATCCATCAATACAATATTTCACAACAGAATTGCTGTATAATCCTATCCTGACCAAAAACAATTAAAAAATGTTTTGTGGAAATCTTAGATGTGAGATAATAAGACTAATGCATGCTTACAATTGGGTCATTGTCTTAAAATACAGGAGTAGAAGACAAAAACGGCTGAGGATAAACACTTTATTATGGTATACAGTAGATGTGCGCGATGTATCAATGTGAAGAACAGGATTTTATTTCCTGCAGGGGGCAGCAGTACGCCGGAGATGCGTTTATCCTGCCATAAAGCACATGGAGAAGTCGTTGTCCAGCCTTCAAAATAAAAGTAAGAACAAATGTTTTTCTTTCTTTGTTTTGTTTTTATCAATTGATTTTTAATGCATAACATTTTAACAGTTAAAGCTTAGATTAATAATTTACGTCAAAAATATTATACAATATATTACAATAAATGACTGTGCAAAAGACCTAGGCCACTTGGGTGAACATACCTACTGAAGATCAGATCAAGAGTCATGAAATACTATAAACACTTTTCACACTGTCACGAATTTACTTTGCCGCAGGACGACTGTAATTAAATAAAAATATATAATTGTTTTCTAAAGCAACTTGCTTTTTGTAAGTTGCAATCTTACAAAATGCATAACTGTCACGGGCCTGTTTGAGAGATAAAGACAAAACAAATTTAGGAAAATGTATATTTTCAAATAAAAAAACAGCTGGAATAAAACAAAAATACCTGCAATAAACTGTTATTGTGGAAAGAATCTGGATTAAATAACATTTAATTCATAAGGCTATTTATCTTATGATGGCTTTCTTTCTTTCTTTCTTTCTCGAACACTGGTTTTCCAGTCAGTCCGCTGGTTTGAATAGGTAATGCTTTTATTGTGAAGAATAACACCGGAAGTATTAACTTTGTTGTTGCTGGCGGAACACCGGCTATATGATCTTTGCGATAGTTACTCCGCGTTGCACGTTGCTAGTTAGTTGCAATGTTGTAGCTATTAGCACGATAGCCATTCCTTCGCTGGGAGGGAGACCCGCCGTTTAGTTTGATGAACCTACGGAGTTAATTCTCACTCATTCATAGTCCAACCAGCAGCCAACTGCTGACCAACAGACATAACTCACCAAAATAGTAGCTAGTTAGCTTGTTGTCTTGTCATTCTCATAGCCGCTAGCCTAACCCACTAGCTAGCTAGCTAGCTAGCCGCTAGCGTTCTACCGTCACCACTTCGCAGTGCGAACAGTCTCCTACACGGCTGGAGAACCATGGCGATGAGACAGACTCCGCTCACCTGCTCTGGTCACACCCGGCCTGTGGTGGACCTGGCCTTCAGTGGAATCACTCCCTATGGCTACTTCCTCATCAGCGCCTGCAAGGGTGAGACCAATGGACAATCCATTAACGTTACGCAAATAAGGTTGTACTAAAAAGTCGAAAAATATCTTAACGTTTGACGTTAAGACACTTTGAAGTGAAGCCAATACATACATCCAGTGTGAACGCTGAATGCTCCACTCTGCATCCTGTCTGTTCACAATTGAGCCTTCAATACTGATGTTCTTTAATTGGTCATTTGAAACCTTTGAATTAACATTAGTTCTCAGAAGATTTGGCTTCCTGGAAGTTGCCGTTACAATGTTAAATCAGACGTTGTCAAAGTAAGGCAGTCTAGCTTGTTTTAATAGACACCTGTTGACATGCATGTCCTAAGATCCTACCTTTGTATCCTCCCTGCTTCTTCTTGTCAGATGGCAAGCCCATGTTGCGCCAGGGAGACACAGGGGACTGGATCGGAACGTTTCTGGGTCACAAAGGCGCTGTCTGGGGAGCCACTCTGAACACAGACGCCACCAAGGCAGCCACCGCTGCAGCTGACTTCACAGCGTGAGTGGAGAGTCCAGTCCGGTATGGGGCTTACAGACTCCTGCCTAGCTATCTGTCTTGAAGCAAAATGTCAGTCATCTACATTAAGAACCATGTTTTTCTCTGGCTACTTTTAAACTACTACTTGACCACTAAGTACACAGAACAGCCCTTCTAGTGACCAATCAGCTCTTTGAAAAAATGGAGTGATCTTTTTTTACTGACTTGAATAAAGTACTGAGTTTACAATTGGGTTAAAGTAATAAAGAGATATGGAGACATTTTTCGACATCGGTAGAATCACTTTCCCACCATGAGATATGTCATATCGAATAACTGTTTTTTCCACTCTGGGTTCCAAACAGGACTTCTAACAAACGGAGGGAATATAATTTAGCATTACCAACAGATAATAAATGTACTTTCATGAATTTCATCCAATTAATTGTATTCTTGTTCTTATTAATTGCTACTTTTTAGACAGGCACTTTGCAGTATGTGCATACAACTGAGTGCCAATTGTGAATAATAATTTTCCACTTTCCTCTTGGTAGAATTGGTCATAAGAGGACCAAACTTGTGCAATTAAAGACGCATAAACATGAGTGGGTGCAGCAGACATAAGCTTCAAATGCTAAACCAATTACCCTAACTCTTCTTGTACAATCAACAGCAGAATAGGGATCCTCCCAAGGGTCCAGGTGCAGCCGACCAGTGCTGGTGTTATCTTTTTATTAATGACTGTTAAGGACTACAACAAACAAGGAATTTGTCATTGTGTTGTCTGTGTAGCCTTACACTGGTATAGCTTAGCCCCTGAGCCATAGAATTCCACTGTTGTCCAAAAACTGTAATGGGAACCTAGGAAGGTTTTTCTCATCATGGTGAGGAGAGCTGCAGTGAGTAGGGAAATAATTAAACGAAGGAAGAAGAGTGTTGTCACCTTCAGTCTGCATCACTGATTTTTGCAACTGAATGTTTATCTCCAATGTTTAATGTGCATCGTTGGCACCACCTCACTAAGCAACACTCAACTGTTGATCAGCAGTTAGGGCAATGGCGATCAGTCTATCATAATATATCATTTGAGTTTGAATTTTGCCATTGTTTGGATTACTGTATTATTTGTATTTTTGTTCTAGAGACCCTTTTGTCCTGTATCTGTCCTTTTTTTTTTAGTTGCTGTTTTTAAATCACTGAACAACACACTCTGCTTTCAAACTCATTACATGCTAAAATAAATATTATTACTGGATAAATTGTTAACAATTTAAAGATGTGCTGTGCTTCTCAGAAAGGTGTGGGATGCAGTGAGTGGAGA